>NC_065529.1:49649418-49683130 GCF_006386435.1 Epinephelus moara | reverse complement strand
AGACAAAAACAGAGGCAGCGTTGTAGGAGGCGGTGGTCGGTGAGGCCGTTAAATACATCGCGACTGGAGGACGGAGAATTCTTTTCTCTAGTACTGCCGATGAGAGAAATTGAATTGTTATTTCTTCTTCGTGTCTCACTAGAGCTACGTATCGGGTAGTGACAGCAACACTGCCCCCACGGTTCCCAGTGGTACTGCTCCGTTTGGCCTGTATCCGTAAGCTTTATGGAAATGTGCAGAAATACGGACGAAATGAACGCAGAGCACGGACAGAAGGCTCCGTCCGTATCCGGAAATGGGCCCATACGGGGCATGAGATATGCCCATTCAAAGTTTGCAATTTCAATGGGTTGCTATAGCGCCCCCCTTTGGCCAATTGATGTAATATTGCTTCATTGCCATCCTCCCATGACCCTCTACCACTGTGCCAAATTTCACATGGATTGACCAAGTCAGTGAGGAGAAAAACGTGGAACACACACACACACACACACACACACACACACACACACACACACACACACACACACACACACACACAGTTTTCGTCATTATAAGACGAGTCATGTTGGACAGGTTTTAATGAAATGAGAACTGTTGCTCCAGAGTATCTGTCCTCTGTGTTTCAGGGTGTAACAGGAAAGATAAATATCCTCTGCTTGTCGTGTTGGATCTGAACACCTGAGGTCATTAAGACAAAGCTGTGAAATAAACAAAGTAAGCTTTGCTTTTAAAATTTGTTTGATAAATGTTAATATTAAAGTGAACAGCAGATTTTATTTCTTGAACAGAGGAGCCGATGATTCCCAACGATCTGCTGCAGTTGACAATCTGACAAATTTCTTTTGGATTCAAGTTATTTTTAGCAGGGATGATGAAGGGTCTAACTGTCCTGGCCCAAACCATGTGACAGTGTGACATGTATGGATCCACTACACTACAGTGGAGTGTTAGCAGACAGGATTGATTCACTGTGGAGCTCAGATTTATAATAAGCCAAAAAGACTTTATAGTTTTGCACTGAATCAGAGGGGAATGTTCTCAGTGATTAACAGAAAAAAAAACACCAGAGTGAACTCAGATCTCTACAGAGTCTCTAAATGATGAGAAAGAACTTCAGATGTGTTTCTATTCACTTCCTTTCCTTGCAGCTGATCAATCAGTGGTGCAGGCACAAGTCACATAACGAGTTAACCTGAGATCACCTGTGTGTCGTCAACGAGCTTCAGCTGATGGAGAGACTCTGACATCACAGGGTGCTGCATCATCAACAGCTGACAGGTGTGGTATACAGTGGAGTGTGGCGCCCTCTGCAGGCCCAATGTAGCACATACATGCTAAAGCAGCACACTTTTTCCTTAAAGCATCAGAATCAGAAATATTTAATTGACTCCCGAGGGGAAACTGTGATTCATTACAGTCCCTGCCTTGTAAAGAAAAGAGAATTATAAGAAAAGTATGAAGCAGATGTTTGTAAATATAAAGTCATAAAATGAAATAAAATAGAAATGAAAATGTGTTTTAAGAATAGGATCAATGTGCTTTGAGCTCCAGCGTTTAAGACTAGAATTTAAGATATTTAAATAACAAAAAAAAAATACATATATATATATATATATATATATATATATAAATATATATATCATCACTGTGCTGAGGCTGTAAGTGTGGAAATATAATCACAGTATATACATCAATAGAATAAAACAAGAATATAATAAGAGTAAACACAGAAATATATACAGTTATGTGCACTGTATGTTAAATAAGGAGCTCTTTTCTCTCACTGCGTAAACTGATGACTGATTGAGTGACATATTTTATTAATATTTCACACTGTAATTAATGCAAAACACTAACGGTTAAGAGCAACTGATAAACTGACTGAAACTAACTAAATAAGGAGATTATTTCCTGTTTCATTGCACCAGATAAGGAAACTAACAGAAGGAGAAGTCATGACAAATTTGCATCGGAGCCAGACGTTGGTGTCGACAGAGATAACCAACCATGTAAAGAAAACAAAATGTCATCGCCGTCATAAACGCTGTTTATTATTGTAATTTTATGGGTCGTCCAATGATTGTAAACAGTCACTGGATCTGTCAGGCTGGAGAGAGTTTTGTGATGATGTGATGAAAATATTAGACACCCACTGAATCTGAATGTAAGACAGTTTAAGACTTTTTAAGGACCTGTTCACAAATGGCCTCACGTGACTCTAACGACTCCAACGACCACCGTTGCAGCAGGAGTTTCAACAACCGTTGGTGACACACCATTGGAGCACTAACGAACCAGTGACATCATTGACCTTGTGAAGACCTCCTCAGAGGTTAAATACCTTGGTTTTTCCACACCAGTTTATCAGACTAGTTCCAGCCTAGTCAGACAAGCATGAACTGATGAAGCCTCTTGGATAAGAGGTGAAACGTCTTCTAAGACAAAACTAAGTCCAGTTGTGTTTGATTCAATTGCCTTGAGATAGACGCTAACAACAACTGTGGCCTTGAATTACAGTTAATAGCTCCAGTTTGTTCCTCTTTTGTATCATGTTCAAGTCATAAAGCTACACCTCTGTTTTAATTTAACCATCAGCAAAGAAAGAAAATTGATAGGGAGGCGCAATAATATCAGCGCATCATTGGTATCAGCTGCTTCAAAATGGACTATCGGAATCAGCCGACACGCCTTTTCTTAATTTGCACGATGAATGAATATTACAGACACTGAAACGTAATTCATGTCTCCATCTGCTGGTGGGCCGTCACGATAAGAGAATGCCTGTGTAGTATGATGTTAACTCCACTTCAGAGGAGACCTGATGATCATTAACATTAGGTGGTGAAAGAATGGATATATAGATCAGTTATCGGTCAAATGAGTTATCGCACATTGGCAATAAATCCAGAATTGTGCATCCCTAATTAAGGTCCGGGCAGCTAAGCTTTTACTTACTTTTAATTACTATTCTAATCCTAGGTATTCTTCTTCTTCTTTCTTCTTCTTTCTTCTTCCGAGGAAATCATACTTCCCATGGGTGAAAACTCACCAAACTTTGCACAAAGGTCCAGTCTCATGCCAGATATCCTCAGCTGTAAACTCAAGCCAATAGTCCTGATGGTGGCGCTACAGCAAGCGTCTAAAGTTCAAAACTTTGAAAATTCATAACAAATCAACCATACGTGCTACAACTTCACAACTTTCATCAAACTGTAGCCCCAATACTGAAGAAACTTTTGTACATTTAAACCTATTAAAAATTATGAAGTTCATCACTCTGTTTTTTTCAAAAACTGTAAAACTTCTTAAACCTATCTCCTCCCACAATTTTTGCTCAATTGACACCAAACTTGCTACAGAGCATCTTCAGACTGTCCTACAAAAACTATGTTTCTCAGATTTTTGATTTATCAAAAATTGAGCCTACAGTGCATCAAAATGTTTGACTGTAAACGGTACTGTAAACATATACATGCAAATTCTTGCTAAATAAATCTTCAATGTTCATGAAAAAAATGACAAAATTCTAGAGTCATGGTAGATGATGTGTGGCAAATTTCAGAATTTTATCTCAAAAACTGAATTTTTGACAGCATTTTGAATTTTGCTCTAATGTGAACAATTGGAGTCAATGTAAAAATGGCAATTTTAAACATCAGTTTTTCACTTATGGAGCAAATCAATCATTGTTACAAACAAATTACCAACATCTCCATGCTGTCTAGATGCAATATGTGTATTTTCAGATTTTTGTTTTGATAACTGAATTTTTTTACAGTGGTCTGAAATCTGCTTTTCCATGCGTGGACGGCTGCTAAACCTGCACGTCTGGCTTAGTCAATTTGTGAAGCTACACATGAATTGTCACTGACTAATTAGCTCAGTGAGATAGAGATTGATTCTTAGTCTCAGAGGTTGTGAGTTCAAGCCTCAGCTGATGCAAAAGGCAGACTGTGTTGCTAAATGTCTTCCAATTCTTCTGCTTGTTGCTCAGAATTGCCTAAAAATGCCCGGACCCGACCCATCGCTGCGCAGCAGCTTTAATATTTTAATTTGTTTCTCCTGATGTTGGCTGTATTCTCTGCGGGTAGTTGGAAATTAACTTTGTCCCCTTTTTTGTTTGTTTTTGTTTTTACTGTATTTATTTCAGATGAGAGGCTGCGTGTGTCAGCTGAATCCTTTGGCTGGAAACAGGAACAAAGCAAAAGTTGCTTCTTATATGTACAAAAAATAACATTGATTTTGTGTTCACTGAACATCGAATAAACATTTACATGTTGTTCCAAAAAAGCTTTTTTTTAAGCTCCTGACAGCAGTGACAAAACCCTCCTTTCTACTCGGCTGCACCCTCCTCAGGTGATGGTTCGTACTGCATCAGCCTGTTTCTCCTCCATGAGCAGGTTGCATTTCTGGTCTCCATCGGCCAGCTCCACATGAAAAGCCTCTGTCTGCTGGCTCTGGACCAACCGCACCAAGGTGAAGCCTTATGGAGTCCAGTGCATTGTCAGGTTTGTACGTCTCTTTATAAAGTGCCATTAAAACGCTTCTTATAGTGTCACGAACTCCTGAGTCTTCGAGGTATCTTCTAAACTGTTGCTGCGATCCCGAGGCTCCGTAACGAGCCATGACTGTGATGACAGCCGTTTAAGTTACATTAGATTATCAGCAGGTGAATTAACTCGCAACTCGTGGCAGTGATGTGTTCGCTTCAGTCAACCCTACGTCCTCACTCTTGATTTAAAACAAACAGAATATTGTAGTTGAACTAAAAACGTGTACCTTTTTGTATTTAAAGTATAAACTTAATACTCCAGCTATCGTGCACAACTTCAGGCTAAGCTAACGAGCTCTGAAGCAAAGAAGCTTTTTGCCGTTTTGGTCACCAACAGTCAAACAATGACACAAGGCTCAGTGGTTTTATACATCCAGATAACATTTTATTATTTCCACTTTTTAAAAACAAAACGAATCTCATTGTTTTTAATACAGTGATGACGTTTAAGTCTTTGAGAGCTCAGCTTCCTGTTCGGGTGTGAGAGCATCATGGCGAGAGAGCGAGACAAGCAGAGGAACATACAGACTGTTGATGTTCAGGAGCAGAGGAGTTTAACTACAGACCTCTGACACAGAGAGAAAAGGTCCGTTAGCCCGATGAAATCTGGCGTCTGTTTCCTGGAACCGTGACTTTCATGTCTGATCAGAGTGAGACTTTATTGAACGCACAGTGAAGAAGCAGTGTCAGCAGTCTGAGCTAACACCTCTGCAGGGGAAGAGTGTAAACATGGAGGTATACAAAATACTTTATAAATACAGCGTGGCATTCATGGAAAGAAAACAAACGTGAAAAATATAAATACAGAGTGTCTTGTTCTCTTCTTGGGTTTTTTTCCTCAACAGTCCAAGAGTTTGCAAAGAGGAAGCGGGAGAGGCTCTCAAAACCGACAGGACAACGATGGAAGCTGAGGATGATGATGATGATGGTGCATGGCATTTCTTGTTTTTGGACTGGCTGATTCGCTGATTGGTGGGTGACTGAGATGGTGTGATAATAATCCCTGACTGTCTATCCTGCCTATACTCTACCTCCAGAGACAGAGGACGAGGAGGAGGAGAAGTTGTGTTTTGGGTATACAAAGAGGAGACAAAAGAAAAAGAGGAGAAAACTACAGCAACAGACCTCATGTCAGGTTTAAAATCCCTCTTATATGACAGAAGAAGAAGAGAGAGAGACAGGAGGGGAGGTGTTACATGATTACAGGTGGGAGGGAGGGAGGAAGACACACAGGTGGGAAAAGATAAGTGACAGGAAGTGGGAGAAGAGGTCAGAGGAAGAGGACTTTGGATCAGAGGAAACAGGAGTCTGTCTCTTCGTCTCACAGTCCCGTGTCGTTGTACGTGGGCGTGGCCACCTTCAGGATGCTCTGTGCGTTCTCCTCCACCAGAGGGCGCCACTTCACCTCTCCTGTCAGCAGCAGGTCCTCCCCGTCCAGAGCATCAATGTACTGCATCTGCACACAACAAGACATCCACGATTACCTCCTGACTTTGGTTCATCTCACACAGAGCAGGTCAAAGGTCACAGTGATCAACTGATATTTATTGCATTGAACCTCAAACCCTAAACGCTACTGACTGACTGACAGGTGTTGTAAACATCAAGTGAAAGGTATTAACAGTCAGAGTGGGCGATAAGGCTCTAAAACAATATCAAGATGTTTCAGAGTATTTTTGAAGAAGTAAAGAGAGAAGTAAAACATTCAGGACGCCAAAGTTTATTCCACACTACTCAAGCTGCTCCTCTTTTTGGAGAAACCAAGGAGTCAGGAATCATTTCACTTTCAGCTATGCTTGTTGTTACCATGGGCAACAGTATGACGTCAATATGTCAACATGTTGAAATATCACAAGTGTCACATCATATTAAAAAATATGCTGGTATTATCGTGAACAAGATGATATGACACACCCTATACTCATCGATCACAAAGCTTCTGATTCAAATCATTATTTTGTTGCTTTCCGACTGTTTCTGTTAAACAAATAAACAAACAAACAAACAAACAAACAAAACTTGGAATGTCATTGCGCAGAACACGGCTTTACAGCCTCGTTGTGGTGGGGATGTTCAATCTTGCAACTGCGGTGAAGTTTGTTTATGGCCTAATGTTAGCTTTTTAATTCTGGCGATCTTGTGTTCGTGCCTGGCGGCTGTTTGCCTCCTCTAACCAGTCAAGTTACAGTTGATATCCATGTCTGTCCAGACTCATATGTTGCCATGACAGCTGACACTGCTTCAAACATGGATGCTGCAGCAAAGAAGCTACAAATTCTAAGACGTGTATGCTTCACACACATCTTCAGCCTGACAGCACAGAAGATACACATACAAGGCTCCTACAGCTCAAGGAACGAGATTTAAGATCAATTTTACAACGACTACAAATACCTGTTTCCTCTTCACTGCACTGGTGTCATTCAGTGACAAAGCAGCCTTCTGAGTAACTTACCAACAACTTATGAGATGAATTAAGTTACCGCAGTAGCACACGTACAATACTGTGGGCTGATTTGCGTTTCTGTTATCAGCTTAGACACGCGGTGCCACGCCAAGCTGCGCACCTACGCTGGGCGGCCTACGCTCAAGCAGGTAGCGGTGGCGTCTCGCCGACCACAGCGAGCCCCTGTTCTCCCCTCAGCGTGTGTTGTGAGACTCTCCTCACCTCTGTCTGCAGGAGGCCAGAGAGAAAGATCTTTTTAAAAGTCTCTGTGTGTTCAGCTCTCAGTACGTCTGTAGCTTCTAATTTTATCTCTGTGGTTTGGAGTTCAGTTTCTCTCCTGCGTCCTGTTTTTACTTCAGATATCTGCTTTATTTTTCTGTTTCATGTTCTCTATCAGCCGTGCAAGAAGATGTGAAAAGTTGCTGCTTGAAAACTCAACATTTCCTTATTTTGATGCTTCACAATAAAAGTGTTACATAACAAAGTGACGGGGACTTTTGTTTTTAAGACCTTATAGGAACTAAAATATGTTTATTACAGAATTAGCGGAACGTTATAAGCAGCTTTTCTTCAATTAAGACAAGTCTATCAGCACTGCAGGGAGGAAGAGTAAAAATAGAAACAGCCACAGTGAGATGTTGATGAAGAGCCTCAGACAACAGGCTGCAAACAGCTCACCTCCGACAGGTGAACTTCTTTAACCTGCCCTGCTGTGTGATGGAACACATACAGCAAAAACAACAGGGGACTTCGGGTTCGAGTCATTGATTAATGGGTATGTTCACCGGTTGGTGGGGCAGAGTTGATCCAGCAACAGGCTGGGTTGGTACAGGTTTTAAAAAATATTAATATAATAATCTATAACCCTCCTCCACTGAGCTGACGTACAGCATCTGATGAGAAATACAGAAACAAAGCAGCGGGACAAATAAACAAGGGGCCGGTCTGCACGCGGTTAAAATAAATCAAAGTGAATAAATTAAATACTGGAAGGTGAAGTTAAAACACAAATGTAATTCTGCGGCCACAGCTGAAGAATGTGACGGTAATAGTTTGAAAAACTGTGTGTTAAAATGTTTTATTGGGATAATATGAGGAGTTTTTTTCTACTCAGTGAAAAACTGTGACGCGTGTGTTTGGAACAACACGGTGTGTGTGTTTGGCATGTTTAATGTTGTCAGCAGGTTTATTGTGACAATTAACCTGACGAACCTGTTTTCGTTCCCTGGAGGTGTGTGTGTGTGTGTGTGTGTGTGTGTGTGTGTGTGTGTGTTACATGGAAGGAGCCCGGAGAGACTTTATAACCAACAGGCATATACACACAGTAGAGTGTGTCATTTGTTTGTTTTCTGACGTAAGACTACACACACACACACACACACACACACACACACACACACACAGAGGGGGACACTTTGCTGGCTGATTGAGTTGGACACTGCTTCCATGACCTTTGACACACCTGCATATGTGTGTGTGTGTGTGTGTGTGTGTGTCACTGCTTGTTTGTCTGATACAGCGGGGGCTTGTTCTCTCCACACGCTGCTCCTGAGCTCATGAGAGTCAGAGAAGCTGTAGGTTGGACGAGCGTCATAAATATTAAAAGTAAGCGGAGCGGCGAGGGACTGATGTAAACAGAGCAACAGAAATCTGTAGAGGAGATGAAAGGACGCCGAAGTTAAAAGGAGAGAGGAGGTCGTGGACCACATGGCCCCGGCAGCAGATGGAGGCCTGCAGGTGTTTCTGAAAGCAGGAGAGTGTTTTCAATCTCATGGAGGGAAAGAAAATATACAGAGAGGAGGAGGAGGAGGTGAGGAAAAGTGCTCAGAGGGGGTGGGTGAGGCGGAAATGGGCAGAACGCAGAGTGTCGGGTTGTAGCGAATTCTCCAGATACAGACAGCTGACATTTGGGCTGATATTAACCAGCATTAGATTTAATTCATCAACCCAAGAGGAGCGGAGGAGGAAGAACGATCCTTTCCTTCAGTAAAATCACCAGTACAAAAGTATAAAAACACGTCTCTACAAGTTAAAGTTCTGCATTCAAAATCCTATTAAAAGCACACAGGCACTCTCAGTTAGATGGGCTTCAAGTATCAGAAGTAAACCTTCTCTTTCTGAGTATGTTTATGACATTATGAGAATATCAATACTTATGCATCAGTCAGTATGTTCACATGACATCTGAGAAATTGATTTATTGCTTTTGTCCGACTAAAACCAGACTTTTAAGTAAACATGTTAGTCCGACTGAAATTGTACTAAATCAAATTTCTCAAAGTCGGACTAACA
Source organism: Epinephelus moara (assembly GCF_006386435.1). Classification (NCBI taxonomy): domain Eukaryota; kingdom Metazoa; phylum Chordata; class Actinopteri; order Perciformes; family Serranidae; genus Epinephelus; species Epinephelus moara. The sequence goes on along the minus strand of NC_065529.1, from coordinate 49,673,837 downwards.
CACCCAATGAATTAAAGCCTTTAAACACTAAGTCCATTTTTTTTCATCCGAAATTGTTGCACATCTAAAACTAAATACGACCTCACGTTGTGTCAATCACGTTTGTCTGATTTTCACCCGTCATATATATTTTCAGAACAGGATCGATTTCCTGTGTTTTTCGCGGCTGTCAGAGGCGTCCGTTAGAGACGTTTGACCAAGAATCTGTGAAGATAATGTGGCGGCGGGACACAGCAGCAGATAGTAATATTCAGGTGGATGATGATGATGAAGAGGAGGATGTGGAGGACAGCTCCACCCCTTCATGCAGCTGCGGAGCCAAATGACAGACAGGGAGGAAGTGATGTCAGTCAGGTAGGTAACTCCAGTGGAGAGAGGCAGAGGAGGAAATGTGTCTTTTAATTTTGTCTCGTATTGGGAATTTTCGTAACGAAGAGAACAATCAAACACATCAGACTTAGTGTGCGAGGTTTCTGTGCGTAATAATTGTTTTTTGGATGACAGATTAAAAATACGCATCTGAAAAAAACGGACCTAGTGTGCAAAGTCCTTAACTCCCGCATGTATACAGTCAATCAAACCCAAACTGGCCGAGGCGCTCTGAGCATGCTCCACAGTTTCTGCCCCGGGCTTTGACCCGGAAGTCCAATAGCATTAAATGTGTAACAGAAGAAGAAGCCGGTAACAACATGGAGAAATCTACATCCAGAGCCGTGACTTTTTGGACGGACCAAATGTACAGAGCTGTAAAGTTGTCCACCATGGTACCAGTTAGCTGCTAGCTAACCGTAGCTAACTTGAAACAGGAAAAAGGTCCAATACTAACAAGCTGAAAGGGGGCATATCTCCACCTATCGTAGAGGAGTCGCACATACTTGGCTCAATATATGGATTCCCCTCCCGTGCTTGTATACTGGGACAAGGACAGTAGGCCAGTTAGATGTCCTCGTCCAGCTGGGACTGCAGCTCCACTTCACTGTGTGTGTAAACGTTCTGAGTGTTAGCTAGTTTCAACTTCTTTATATGTATTTAGCTAGTTCAGTCCAGTGTTTCCCAACCTAGGGGTCAGGCCCCTCCAAAGGGTCACAAGATAAATCTGAGGGGTTGTCAGATGATTAGCAATAGTGGAAAATGGAAATAAAGAAACAAAAACAAAAAGTTGACGGACAGGAGCTGGAGCGTTCATTAGGAGCTTTTATAGCACCACGCTGTGTAAGCCCAGAACGCACTCAGGGTAGACACGCAGCAGCAGAACGACAGGCATATTGAAAGTCAAACAACCACTCATTGTGCTGGGTCTGAAAGTTTGCATTCACTCGCAGCAGCTGCTCCTCTCTGATCTGATCAGCTCTGAGCGGCTCAATAGATAGATTATCAACCCAGCAAGTCACAAACTGCTCAGGACAAAAGAAGTCACAGTGAGCTTCGTCTGCGCTGCGCTCATTGACCCGCAAAACCCTCCAAATTTAGAGAGGGGTCACACACACACTCCGCCACACACACTATCATTGTGTGGAAAACACAGACTTGACATATCCTATTTTCTTCTCCTCTTGTACAGATTTTGCACTTAAGGTGCAAATACAGCACAGCCAAACCTCATCTGCCAGAGATGCAGAGGAGGGATGTGATGTAATAAAAGCAATGTGATTTTTTTTTTTTTTAAACACAAATACAGTAATAAGTAAGTAGAAGCTGAACACACCTGCTTGCGTACGTATTCCACCATGAGCTCGAGCTGTTTGGGGTCTTCACACTCACAGTTAAACATGTTTCTCCACAGAGCTGCTGCCAGCACAGAGTCATCAGACAGGATTCCCTGCAGACACACACACACACACACACACACACATGTTCATTACATTATTGATCCCGCATTATGAGTGATATGTTTACTATCAGTGAGCACAATTGGCTCAAAATTAAAAATCAGCTCTTTGATGCCTCTGTATGAGTGTGTAAAACAAAATATTTCTTACCTCATCATATCCAAATATTGCAGCGTAAAACGTCTCCGTCATCGCCTTCATTCCTTCCTTTCTATGGATGGCATCAATCTGTAAGTGATAAAGAGACAGAGAAATCAAAGTGAAGCACGGCAGAAACACATTAAAGAGTTGTGACAGGAGATTCATCTCATTCACTGCAGTGCTGGATCGACAAACACCATCATCTTTTACTTTTTCTCTTTATCTGAGCCACATTCACGTTCTGATTGGAGCAATGAAATGTCATCAAACTGAATCCCCTGAGGGTGGAGCTGAGATGCAGCAGCAGTTAAACATCACACGGTGTACAGCAGGATGGCGAAGTCGTCGTAGAGTTCGGCTGGTTTCATCTGGTTGCAGCAGTAATTATGAACACAGAGAAAATGACCAGTGTTTTTCTTGCTCTTTACCACAATTAACATGAAACCTAAGAGCAACTCCAATCACTGCTGCTGGTCGTGTGTGTTGTAAAAATACATGTGCTGCTGCTGATGCAGAGCTGGATTAGGAACAGTGTGTGTAGGCTGTGCTTGGTACTTCAGCAACACTTCAATAAAAGATACAATCTTGCAATAGTGGGACAGGATTGTCTCATCTTTAAGGTGCTATCTTAAGTAGAAACAGCACCGAAACAAGTCTGTATAAACGGGACAGCCAGCAGGACGAGATCATGGGCAACACAGCTGTGACGTTTTGAAGACGTGTTACATGTGTGACCAACAGCGGGAGATTTAAAAAGTAGCTGTTAGCAGATTTGAAGATAGAGAGAAGATTTGACAGAAATATGATCCTCTCTGACAATCAAAATCCCATCAGATTACTTCTGTGCAACTGGGCCCAGCTGTTCAAAAAATGTATCTGGATCAATCTGATCCAGATTTGAATCCTGTGTTTTTCTGTCCGGGATCAGGTAATCCGTTTTATTTCTGTGCTGGTTTTTCCAAAGCAACATTGGATCAGATCACCCTGATCCAGACACACACTCTTCCAAGATTACCAAATCCAGATAACCAATGGACTACATATCTCAACGCAATTACCTCTCATCTCCGTAATTGATTTTGACAATTCGGGGGATTATCTTAAGAGGACAACATCCTTTTGTTTTTACTTTACTGTATGAAATGCTTCACAGGCAGCCTCATGTCTTCTTTATCTACTTAATCACAGTAACCGTTAAACAAATCAGGTGCACAATATAAATAAATGTAGATGTACTGGACCAATTTAGAAGTTTCATTACACTTTATTCCTGAAATGTACCTTGAATCCAGCCTCCTGCTGGAATCAGAATAATCCTGAGTTCTTGCATCAAAGGTATCCTGATCCTACTGACAAGTTTTGAACAACACATACTGAGGGTTTGATGCAGATTAAAACCAAGACTTTTTAACAACCTATTTTCAAGATTTGATCCTGTCCCACAGCCGTAATCCGATCAGATTACTTCTGCACAGCTGGGCCCTGCTGTTCTCCTGACAGTGAAGAATAGTTTAAACCACAATTAACCATCTGGTTTCTTCAACTTTCACTCAAGGAGCAAAAATCTAATTTGAAAGAAATGATAATTTGACATTTATTGTGATAATTATTGATAGAGTTACATGAACATTTTTATTTTGGTTACATTTTTGCCACATGGCCCAGCCCTACCTGGACCATAAGAACACTTAACTCCAACAAGCACTGAATAACCCTCACATGCAATATGATGGCTGTCTCTAGAGGGCAAACCTACTGGATCATGTGCAATACATACACTGAGTCAAGAGTATTTATTAATTTATTTTACATATAATTTTAGAACTTGTGTTGTCAGCTGTGGATGTTTGTTGGCTTAAGTTCTTCTGCATTGTCTCCTGTGTCTTTGTCTTGCACTGATCAGAGTCGTGTTCCTAATTTTGTTTTATACTGTACAATCACAATAAAGGCAGTCGTCTTTTTCTATTCTGTCTTGTATCTGTGGCTGCAGCCAGGTGTTTAGATTAAATCAGAATAAATCGGATAGAAATTAGAGTTTGAGTTAAGGTTTGTGTTGGGCTCTAATTGATAAAGATTTTTAAGTTCTCAGTCACGTGTGCAGGCTTGTGCCAGCACATAGGGATATACGCAAGTGTACGTACACATGCTGACAAAAGTTCACATGCGCAGCTGTGAAAACACACACACACGCACNCACACACAAACATCCCCCCCGTGCTCCGCCCAATGCATGCATGCGCACACACCAAGAGTGACCTCACAAACCACACTGTAATTTCTCATTTCTGACCTCTTTCTGTCACACAAAGCAAAATGAGCTAAACTAAAGAGCTCTTATGTATAAAAAGCCCGCTGAACTTTGGCTCCGGTTCAACCATCCTGCTTGGTTAACATCATGGATAATGTAGACTTGATGTTTCTAGGTTATAGCTGCCACCAGGATTATTTGAAGAGTAAATCTAAGTGACTCGGAAAACATGTTTTTGTGTGCAGGCAGAGAGAACTCCTGACCTCCTGACCTCACAACCTAAGTCACTGATTGACCTCAAACTACAGCCACAGTTTCATCTTTTCAACAGACAACTGTGATCGATAATCGCCACTGGACTGGAGTCACATGTAGAGATGAGTACTATCATCTGGTATTAAACGGGCCTCGGGGCCGAATTATCAAAGACGGTAGTGTTGATAGGCTCTGACGTTAACGGTTCTGCTATTGGTATTAGAGAAATTCAGGTGACATAAACTCTCCAGAGGAGAGGTCTCTGTGTCCGAGCCTTACAGCCTCTCTCTGAAACTGGTGGAGAGAGCAAACGCTCTGAAGTTTGGTTATATTTCACAAGAGTTGATGGCAACACTGCTCATTACCATGAGTTCAACAACTCCTGAGCATGTGAGGGCAGAAGCACAAGTTATCTTTGGAAACATCTAGCGAAAGTGCATCACATACAGGCAGGGAAATGCACCTTTTTTCTACCGCCTAGCTTGTACTTCATCTCCCGTTACGCCAACCACCTCGAATATGTTAAAGTCTATAACGGTAATTTATTAAGGTTAATGTGGTTTCTACCATTCAAGTGCTGGATCAATAATCAGTATCGCTAAGAGTAGTAGTATTGTTAAAATCTTAAAGACAACCATCCCTCGTCAGATGACTTGGACTCTGATGACACTGTCGTCAGTGGGGATGAGTGGAGCAGAGAGGCAAAGCTCTGCTCCTAGCTGGAAGAGGAACCTGTTGTCGGGCGTGGAGCTCTTTGCTTCCTACTGGAGCTCTGACTACGTGCAGGCGTGCTGTGTTTACATGGCAACTCGTGTGAGACTCGAGAACGTTCAGAGACGTCCTTGTTCTCGAGTCTCGCAAGTTGCAGGTTAACTGACCACGGTGAGAAATTATGCTATAAAAGAGGAGTAAATTATGTCTTTTCAAGTCAGTTTTGCATGCCGTGGCTTCAGGGCACTTGGATTACGACAGACGAGCCGTTCTGACATTTGTGAAATGCATTAGAAGAGTTTTATTACATTTTCAAAATGTGTGTTCCGTGCACTTCAAGTGTATGAAAAAATCAGGCGAGCCGTTATCCTCCGATACCCCGAACGAGTTTTGTGGATTAAAAAACTACACTGGACTTCTTGTCGGCACGAGGGTCAGTAAGTACTGTCTGTATAAAGTGATCATTTCCTTTAAGCATAAAGGTGAATAAAAATGAGCACAGATGTGTCAGTGACAGCATCTACTGTATGGTTCATATAGAAATTCAAGCACAAATTATTTTTTTCAAAGTGCACTTTTATGTATTTTGACCCTTCCTGTTCTTAACGTTAGTTTACAGTAAACGTCATCTCTGATAGTAAAGCGCACTGTTTAGTGACAATAAAGTGTTTGGCCTTGGTACATTTATCTTTGTTGCAACTCTTAAATAATTTTTAAAAAGTCAATCACAAATACACAACTAACTGTAGTATGTTTTCCCCCCATGAACTTTGGGAGTTCATTCCTGTATAATTTGAGCATGAGAAAGTCTTTCTGAAAGCAACATGCGAGCAAAGCCAAGATTTAAGTCTGTGATGTCAATGAGCGACACTTCCTGGACCTGCTCCACTGAGAAAGAATAGAGGCACAACTCTGTGGACACGGTGACCGCAGCCAGGCTCGCTCTCCGGGGATTTGACTTCACTTTCTGCCTGAGAACTGTTGGCACAATTATGCTGATGTAAAACTTTAAATAAACAAAACCAGCATCCTATGTAGCATGCAATGGCACGAATAAAACTTAATGCACTGTTGCATCAGCCCAAAGCGGAAATGTTTCGAACATAATGAATATTTATTTAACAGAATGACATTCAGTTGTTGTCAGGCAGAGCACCAGTTTGGACGCCATTTGTTTTATATTTGTGGTTTTTTTAGGGGCACAGTACTACTTAACAGAAAACGCTGCTCGACAACCGGTCAGGCATTTGGAACTGCAATGCTGAAAATAATAAGTCAATCACTCATGTTAAACACATGTTTTTGTGTGATTTAATCATACTAATACAGACGTCTTTGTCAGAATCAGATTACAGATATGTCTTAACTAAGTGTGAGACTGCAGCAGAACAGTTGTCCATCTTTGTGATCTTATCCATGTTAGTTTTCATGGTTCATCGGGCTGGTGTAAAAATGTTCAAACTGGTTTGACATTCAGCCAAATTAGACCCCTAGGTCTCCCACTTGACTCAGCAGCTGCTCCTGAGTGAAATATTGTAGTGCCATTTCCACCAAGCAGTTCAGTCCAGTTCGGTTGGGTGATTTTTGTATTTTCATTGTCACAAGTTGAGGATGGTACTGACAGAGCTGCTCCATTCTGTCCTGTTTTTTCATCACCCCTCTGTTCAGGTACCTAACACACTAATACGATACTTAAAGTGGAGGTGGCAACACTGCAGTCCTCTGATTGGTCGAGAGAATCGCCACTCTTGCTCGACTCAATGCACAAACTCATTATATTTTCATATACCATTGATCACTACAGAGACCGTGGGCTAAACACTCCAGCCTGCTCTTTTTTGCTCTGAAATTGTCGGCGTGCGACCCTGTTCCATAGACGATCAGGGAAGTGCGGACATTCCTCTTCATCACTGGTGAAGAGGGAATAGAGTGAGAGCTGGAGACGCTAAACTGATCTAGGGTTTAGGTACATGTCTGTACAGGTTATATACCAGTTCTAATGGTACTATCTCATCACGTGGTGTAACATCGAAGCACTCTGACCACATTGAATCCCTATAGGCCCTGACACACTAAGCCAACGGTCGACTGTCTATCAGCGTTGGGCCTTCTCTGAGCATCTGTCGCCCTAGACAGTGCGGTGTGTGCCACACCGTTACCCCTTATCGGCCCTCATCGGCTTCTTTTTGGCCGATTCAGCACATTAAATGGGTGCAGGTGATGGTGGAGCCCATTGGAGAATGAAATCACTCTGACTGTCAGGTCAGCTCAGCACACAAGGAGAGAAACAGAAGTGAGGAAAGTAAACAAAGAGCTGAAGTCCAGAGGGAGTGAGACTAAAACAAACTTGTTCCATAAGGTCAGATTAATTTTCTTTAGCACTAATGTTTCCTGATGGTTTGTGTTATTGTTCAGTGGTGCACGGTAAATACGCTCTGTTTTTTCAACACTGGATTGTGTTGTTAATGTGCTCACTGGCTAATTAGCGTCAACACGGTCTTCCAGTTTCCCTTTTTGAATGACAAATATAGACTACCACAGTCCGCAGGTATGGAGAGTTATTTCCTCTCACACAGGCGCAGAACGTACATGCTGGATGGTCCTGAGCTGTAGTCGTCACGGTGTGCTCATGTGCAACCTTTTGGCCGAGAAACAGGCGACGTGAAGCTACACAACAGTTTCGTTGCCACTAGTTCTCTGAAGTCGGTTTGGTGCGTCTGGGCCTTTAAATGTGTGCTTTTGTTAGGTTATGTAAACAAACCACGACTGTCAGCTGAGCGCTCGAGATCAGACTGGAGACGTGAGAACTTAAAAGATAGGTAAGTAGCCTAACTGCTATCTTCCTAGGTTTGTACTTTTTAAACAGAAAATGCACGTTTATATTGTAACATTTACTGGAAGTGATGAACAATACAACCAACGGCAAGTAGGTTTTTATTAGTGATGGTCACTTAGCAGAAACTTTCAGCCCCCTGGTGATCTCCCTCCAACCAGCTGCCACCTTATTTAGGTTTTAGTAGTGAAATGAGGACATAGGTATTGGTAAGTCCTGATTTTAATTTCATGAATCAGCCATTCCTTGGCTATTGCAGCACTTTCAAAGAGAGCGACAGGAATAAATAGAAGCAGGGCGTCTGACGAAAGTTCAGCTCAAAACAACACACCGCATCACTAGTGGCCTGTTAGGATACCTTCTCCTTCAGCCTTAAATCCAAAATATAGTCATACTGGCGCAGTTGTAGTTTTCTTGAGAGAAAAACTATGCTGTGTCTCCTCTCATCACCAAAAAAAAAACAGACTTGGTGTAGGTTTTTCTGGTAAACAAACACAACATGCGCCATGCACAGGTCCTTCTGTCCCAACATCTACTGACATTTGATCTCCTTTATGTTGCCGACCTCAGCTAAGCAGTAAATCGTCAGAAACTGGTGACTCCGTTGGTCCATTTATAAATAAATATGATACTGTGTCAATCAGGTTATCAAATTGCTTATTACTAATTTGCCCAGACATCATGATGACAAATGCCAGTTCAGCCGGTTTGCATAGAATCAAACCAGTTTTCCATCGTACACAGCACTGGCAAAACCATAATTTGACCCAACTCTAGTTCAAAAATGTATTTATTAATTTATTATTTAACAAACAAAAATACTAAAAAAAAAAAAAAGTCTTTGCTGGATTTTCTGCCTCTCTGTTTTGTATCTTTGTACACTGAATATCTGTCTTTGACCTGTTGGTTAAAACAAAACATCTGAAATCTAACGGATCATTTCTCACTGTTCTCTGATGTTTTACAGACAAACCGATCGACTTATTAATCGAGAGAAATATCATCAAATCAATCGACAATGAAAATGAAAAGTTTGTTGTGTCATCAGTTCATTTACGTTGAAAGGTTGAAGGGAACTATAGTAAGTCAACAAATGCTGGAACACAGTGTTTTGTTCCAGACTTAAAAATGGGCTAAGCAAAACAACTTTTGTCATCACGTCGTATCTTTAGACACTGTGGGTGAAACTTTCCACCAGCAGTTATTGACTGTGTTTCTATGAGGCTGCATATAGTGAAGTTACTGTCACATGACATTACTGGTACACAGGCATCAGGTGGAGGCTTCTATGTTTAGGAAACACTAACCCCGTGTGTTATGACAGGCATGCTGTGCATCAGGCCGTACGTGTGGTGTAATGTGATGCATGTACAATATGTGTTTATGAAGGAAATGCTGTTATATGATCTTGTGGGTTTAATCCTGCTGAATGTACAGATGATTACCATGAAACTGTGTAAGACGCTACACACACACACACACACACACACACACACACACACACACACACACACACACACACACAGAACTTACCCCCATGATTTTGCTCCTCTGCTCGACATCCTCCCACATGGAGTGGACAATGTAACGGCACATGTACTTTCCTTCTCTGCCCTCCTGACGCATCCGCACCAAACACATCCTGACAATGAAATAAGAGGAGGAAACAAACAGTGACAGAGAATGAAGACTGGTGTTAAGAAATAAGACAGATGGGAGCAGGAGAAGGGACAGCAGGGAGGACAAACAGCTATACTATATATGTGTATGTGTGTGTGTTTGTGTGTGTAAAACTCACCACACGTGCAGCTGTGCTACCAAAAACCAAGAGTTGAGTGTGTCAGGGAGGGAGCACTCTGAAACAAACACACAGAGATAACCAGCGTTACAACACTTACACATGTATAATGGCATTATCAGCTTTTGTAGTAGTTTTCAGAGCTGCACCTGTGAGTCCATTAAAGGTCCAGTTTGTAAGATTTATGGGGATTTAGTGGCATCTAGTGGTGAGGATTGCAGACTGCAACCAGCCGAAACTTCTCCTGGTTAGAATTAACGTTCATTATTCGGGAAGTTCTCACCAGGAGCCGAATTAATGGCGGGAGTCTTCTTTTCACCAAAACAAATGGACTTGATGATTTAAACTGCTAAAAACCCTTTACAATTTCTCAGCTCTCTAACAATCCTAATACAACATATCCTGAGTGTGAGTGTGTATAATGTGTTTCGCTGTCAGCCCGTGCACCAGCATTGGGCTCCTTAACCAAACCAGCCCCTCATCTCTGAACCATCAGGGGACTGTGCATACTGAACATATAGCAGCAAGCCTTTGCCATAGCAGCAGGTTTAAAATGCAGTATGATAATGTGGCAGCAGGCTCTAAGTGTGTGTGAGTAATATTAGTGAGCAAGTGTGTGTTTGTCTGTGTGTGCCAGGCAGCAAAGTGTCAAATAAATGTGTCAGGCAGGTGGTGACAGTGTCCCTGAACTCCAACCAACTCCGTTTGGACCGGGGCGACGCCAACAACGCCTCAATGTTCTGTGTTTGGATCAGGACGAGTATTAGCTCTGTGTGCGTGCGTGCGTGCGTGTGTGTGTGCATGCGTGTGTGTCTGCCTTTTCTCAGCATGTGTATTCAGTATTATCAAAAAGATTTTCTCTTTTGGATTCAAACATTCATCATATCTTCAAAAATGTTACATACTGGATGTAAATCTTTTGTGAATGGGGCTCAACCTAACTTAAATCAGTATTCAAGATGGCTGCTTTAAATGCTTTCCTTGGTTAATTTATGGACCTGTTTAATGTCTATAAAACTTGAAGAGAAGTGTGGTGTGGGAAAAGATGCCCTCAAGTCTTTAACATTAGGAAACATGAAAACCTTTGGGGCTGATCTGAGCCACTTTTGGAACCAGATGAGCCCAAACAATTCAACACTAACACAGAGGGAGATCACAGATACACAGTGTGAAGGTTTGAGCAGTATTATATTATTATAGGTGTATATGTAAACAGGCCTCAATACAGGCAGCGTTAGTAGTCAATTATTGTCAGGTCTTACACTTACTGTCAAAGAACTCGTCGTAATTGATTCTCTCTACACAGCATGTGTACATGCGCAAGGCAGCAATCTTGATTTTCTGTGGAGACAACAAAGGGGGGAAAACATTTGTTACATCATAAACATATTCAATAGATGCACTGATCTGCCGAACATTAAAACCACTGGCAGGTGAAGAGAGCAGCACTGATCATCTCGTTACAGTGTGAAGTTCAGCCAGGAATCTGGATGCCATTAGACACGCTCCAACCACCCAAACACCGTTGCAGACCAAGTACACTCTCCCATGGCAACGACAGACCGTGATGGCAGTGGTGCCCCCAGCAGGACAATGCATCGTGTCACACCACAAAAACTGCTTCGCAATGACCCGAGAAATGTGACAAAGTCCCAAGACCTTATTCTTATTGAGCGTCTGTAGGAAGCGCTAGTACCCCACCTCACAAGTGACAGGTTTCAAAGGATCTGCCACCACCATCCTGGTGCCAGACACCACAGGACACCCCAGAGGTCCTGTGTCAATGCGTTAACAAGTCAGAGCTAAGTCTGATCCAAGGACGCGCTGCCGTGGATCAGGGTACCTCCGAGGTACCGCCACTTCCCATGAATGCTAGATCAGATTGGGGTACTTGGTCTGTAATGGTGGTAGGGGCATCCACATGAATGGCAGGACTTCAAGTTCCCCAGCAGAACATTGCATTATAACAAGATCAATGTTAATCACTTCACCTGTCAGTGGTTTTAATGCTGTGGCTGATCAGTGAATACTGCTGCTTTAAGCCACATTATTTCTACACTGAAATGTTGGTGTCCACAATTAATAAATGATTGGATATATACAGTAGGTATACCTGCAATAAAATATTTCACTTTACTGAAACAGTTGCTTGAGATTTAAGAGATATGATACTGTGTTTATATACTGCAGGACAGTGTTGTTATTATCCACACCAACATTTGCCATATGTCACTGGAAACTAGTGAGCTAAAAATACTGTCATTCAATTCAACATTGTTCAAATGAAGAACTCCTTCCTTAAAGGAATACTCAACACATAAAATTACCATTTGTATATCAATTACTCACTTCGTGTTGACCTTAAACCTTTCTCACATGCCTCCATGGTGAACAAAGAATCCAAAACCAGAGGAAGGTCTTGACAGAACAGTAAGTTTTAGCAAAATTGCATGTTTTGGAGTTATGTGAGAGTTTGTAAACAGATGTTTGATATAGTTTTTCTGTTGTTACATGCGGTCACCTATGGTTTTAATTTATGGAAACTTTTCTGTTTTTGGATTCTTTGTTCACTGTGGAGGTATGAGTTGGCATGGCAAGAATTTTCTTCATGAATTCAACATAACACAGGGTTAGTTATTATCATATAAATTATAATTTTGTGGGTATTCCTTTCTTGCTTTGTATCGCACCTCTCACATGTGATTCAAAGTACTTTACAAAGGCAAAGACATGGAAAACATGCTCACACATTTAGTCACTTCTTTTGAACCATCTGATATATATACTGTATATTTGGCTTGGGCGGTATCTTGTTTTTCATACATGGCATAAGATATATGACGGTATTTGGGTGCGGTGCTACCCTGCGCCACACAACTGGTAAATTTGCTACATTACCCAAACTCTCTTGACTTTTCCAGTGTAATAAATACAAAAAAGAAACTTGCAAAAAGTCGAAAGACGTATTTTGTTTTTATCTTTCTCTATTTTCTTTATTAATCAGAGAAATACGATTGTTCAGTTTTTGGATTAAAGTTCCTCTTTTTCACCAAACTAAACCGGGCTTTTCGCCTTGTGAACTCGCGGTAAAACACTCTTAATTCAAACTAAAAAGAAACAAAAGAAAACTCAACAAAACTGCCTTTAGTTTAGGGTTGCACGATAATATCGGCACATCATCTGTATCGGCCAATATCGGAATTGGCCAACATGCTTTTTCTTAATTTGCATAATGAATGAATATAACATACATTGAAAAGTATTGTATTTTATGTCTCCACCTGCTGGTGGGCCGTCATGATAAGAGTATGCATGTATAATATGATGTCAATTCCACTACAAAAGAGACTTGACGATAACAGATACCAGGAAAAAAATCCAATATTGTGCATCCCTACTTTAGTTAGTTAGTCCATTGTTAAAACTCTTGTTTGGTCAAAATAAACTCTTAATTCACTGAGTTAGATTTGAAAATGTGCTGTTTCCCCTGTGGTCTCTCTGCTTTACAGTTGGTCCTGTTGCGTTAATCTCCACCACTTGCCTGTTGCACCACACTGACCTCTGGAGGTGCGTGATGTGCACTACTCGCAACTCACGACTTGGGTGATGTGAGGAAGTGAAACATGGGCGGCTTCTCAACTTAATCATTCACGCACACACATCAAAAGAGAGAAGGAGAAAGTTGTTAATTGTCCGTGTTAAACTGAACTGCAGAGCTCTCACTGCTGCACTGTGCCGCTTGAAACTGACGAGGCGTGTCTCCGCATGCCGAAGATACGCGTGTCCGCGTGCTTACTGGCGGGGCGTGTCCTGAAGACCTGTGTGAATTTTCCACAGGAGATATTTTTACTTTTGTGTCTATTCAAGAAATTACCCACAAATGCTACACACCAAGAATTATTATTTTATTTATCCATGTTTTTATTTATGTATGCCTTTTTTACTTATTTATTTTAATACTGTACCTGAAGTTATATTTGAGCAAAAAGGAAAATGTTTCTGAACCTGTGTCACTGTTTGTGTTTGATTGAGATGATTATTGAAAAGCTGGTTGTGTCTTGGTTAAAATGTTCTAATAAAGCAAAGATAGAAAATATTGCAATATCTTGTGTGATGTAAAGTGGTTTGAAAAAAAAAAAAAAAGAAATCAGAATCGGCCATCGAAAAACTGCAAATCGGAAATTGGTACCGCCCCAAAAAATTGTAATCGGTGCAAGTCTACAAAAAGTCCTCAGTACAGCCTCTCCAATATGAAGTTAATAGAAAGATGAGCATCTGTATTTTTGACAGTATTGAAAATCACAGTGTCTGGATTTTTAAATACCCTGGTATACCTTGATACTGCCCGAGCCTACAGCATATGTATATATTTTCTACAGATACTTCCCAGGCTTTGATAACATCCATAATTCTGATAGCTGTGGTGTGTTAGTGAGCTGCCACAAACTCACACACTTCACTACAACAACTGTATGAAGAAAACAAGAATACAGAAGGCAACACAAGCCTCTGAGCAGAAACAGGACATGAGATCAGAGGTGTGTAAGTGCTCATGCCAAACCTTGCCAAGCCGGCATGAAGCCCGACACTTTGCTAGATGGCACAACAACAACACACATTCCTCTGCACATACGCCATCTCTTTCACTCTTTGGCCAAAGCCTCCCACAGAACCAGCCCTACCGTGGCTGTAAATCTTTATGCGTTACTGATGTGTGCATTCTTGGTAAACACACTCACTGCACGGGTGTGATGCAACGGATGTAACCAAAAACAGGACAATGTTAACAGCACTTTTATGATTTAATCACCATCTTGCCAACAGGCCTGCACATTTCAAGCAACTTCCTTGGTTATTGGATGTGTTAACAATCAGTAGTCGGTTAACTGTTTAAAAATGAGGCAACACAAGGTGAATGTTCTTCCATAATAACAGTGTTTGAAAGCTACTGCTGCGGCTCACAATCACCATAAAAGGCAAGTAAATAAGCAATGTCCAAAATCTACTTTGTTCTTGACCGGCCAAGGAGGCCAGCAGATGAAAAAAAAAGTCCCACTGGCCAAACATGTTTTTCTACCGGCCAAATAATGACTTGCCTTTATGTCACATCTACATTTGTTTCAGTACATTTCACAGGGTTCCTACACATTTGGAATTTCAAAATTCCATACTTTTCCATACCCTAATTTCCAGACTTCTCTGCGTTGTTTTATTTTCAGGGAATATGCGATATCTGAGTAAATATATCAGCGTATCATCATTCAGAGTGTGGGCGTGTTCACTTAATGGAGTCGCTGGTCTGGGCTGAGGCAAAAAAGTTGGGACTCTGGGTGCAAGTGATGCAGTAACGAGACGTCTGTGTTTTTTCCTTTCATGAGGCTCAGAATCGCCTTCTCCCCCATGTTGGGAATGTCAAACGATTTCACACAAAGCTTGCATCTAGCTCTGTGTGTGAATTGGGAATCCTTGGCCAACCAGTNAGTCGCTAAATGACATCATCGCCTAATTTGCATAATCATCCATATGCATGTAATTGTAATGGCTGCTGTAGGAGAGAGGAATAACGTCGTGGGAGAGACAAAAACTGAGTAAAAAACACCCTGAATATGTTTAGAACTACAAATGAACCTTCTTTCAGTGATTTATATTAGACAAAGAAAATTTTACATTTACATCCCGCCAGGTCGGGATCGGCCAGCGGCGGCTCCGCGCATGTGCGATTCACTTGCAGTCTGGACGCGGAGGGGTGAACATCTCCTGCTCTGACTGCAGCTGGGAGGGAGGACTGGGCTGCCTGTGAGTGCTTTGGGACGGGTAACGGGCCCACGGCAGCATCCACTGCTCATTGAGAAGAATAAGAACGATGCGTGCTCTCACAACAGAGTCTCCAAAGGTCTCCAATCACATCAGAAAAAGTCGCTAGATTTGTCGCTAGTCGCTTTTTTGAAAAAGAGTCGCTAGAGGGGTCTGAAAAGTCGCTAAATATAGCGACAAAGTCGCTAAGTTGGCAACATTGCAGTGTTGGAGTGAAACTTGATACCTGGGGGGCTGGAGGAGGGTCATGGGGCAGCGGACTGGACATACCACTTGTCAATCAGGTAAAAGGGGCATTAAGTTTTCTGAGACGTTTGCTCTCACACAAACTGTGCTTGGCCCAGCATAAAACACGATCCGGATTGATTAAATTATTTTTGGAAGTACCTAATTTTCTATTTTAGAAAACAGTATTTTAGAACAGTGGTAATAGTCTGGAAACATAAATATTTTTCCATACTTTATTTTTAATTTTCCATACTTTTTAATACCTGGAAATTGATCAAATTTATTTCCATACTTTCCATACTTGCGTAGGAACCCTGATTTCATAGTCATGAGAAGGTACTGCGTTAAATACAAACTCACAGAAGAGGCCAGAGCAAAACCTGAGGAAAAATTATTTAAATATATTGAACGACTCATCACCACAGCCTCAGCTTGTGAAAAGGTTCTCTCTGATAAAAAGTGATCAGATATGTCTCAAGCTTTTACTGTGAAAGATAAGAATAAAACTTTCTTATTCTTTTTGTTAATTACTTAGTTTTTATATCTGTTATTTGTATTTATTTGTTTAATGAATTTATTAATCTAATTTCAGTTTGAGGTGCCCTGGGATTAGGTGGGATGGGACAGGAAAAGTATCGACTGTGTTCTCTGAAAAACTGAAACACATTGTTTTTTATACGTCTGTCACTTGCTTGCTTTCTATACAAAGAGAGTTGTTCTATGACAGTAAACTAGTGCAACAGGGGGCAGAGTATCTGTTGATCCAATGCGTTTGAACCTGACTTTCTGAAACAGTGACAGCCCGACTGTATATATTTAAAAGCAGTGAAGAGTTACTGGGGTGCGTTCAAGTCTGTGCGTATGTGTTCACATGCTGTGAAGAATATTCCCAGCTGACAGCCCATAATTTAAGCTCTCTGCTGGGAGGTCGGAGCTCTTCTGTCCTTCTGACACACACACTAGAGTTATATGACTGTCCTTTAAACACAGACAGACCTGGGCAACAGCAGTGCTCTGTACATTTGCAAACACTTGATTAGCATATCTGCTAATTACAGGGGTTATTTCCCTGTAAATGACAGGTACAAGGCTGTGATTATTACATCAGAGTTAAATCTCTTTATCTGCCCCTCCCCTGCGTCGTGTATCAATGCCTCCCGACCTCAATGTTTCCTCCAGGGTGTTGCTGACATGTTTTCACTCAACCAACAGGTTAAATAAGGATAAAGGTGCAGCTGTTTTTGTAGTTAAACATTTTTCACTGCGCTCGGCACAGAACAGTCTCTGAGCTGACTGTGGTCTGAAGGAATTAGATTCACAGCTATGGAAGTATAAAATAGATTCTTCTGTTTAAAATGTGACTACGGCTTGAGGTCCTGGCTGTGACATTGAAAATCCGATGTGCAGATAATCCTACAAATGCAAGGCTGTCATTGTTAAGCATTTTAAATAATATACATGTTATTCTGCACAGCTGTGGACTGCTTCAATAAGTAAGAGCACAGATAGAGCAGTAAAGTCTAACACTAACTCCTCTGCTCCTGCTGTTTGCATCTAGATTCAGCCTAATATCTGCAGACAGCTGCCAGTAAATAACTTTTCACAGCCCTGCCCAGCTCCTCTATACCAACGTATTCAGATTTTTCTGAATTGACTTGAATGTCAAGATGATTGGAGAAGCTCACAGAAGATGAGAGAGAAGAATCTGACGTTGATTTACCGGCTCATCGAAATTAAGGTGATCGATAAAAAGGCTGTCAGTCATTATTATAATACAACAGCTTCTAAATTACTTCTGTTTCCACTGTATGGTTCGGCTTGACTCGACCCTACACACTTTTGGTACCGGGTGCTTTTCGGTATTTTGTTTTCCACTGCAGATAGCCCCGTCGATGTGGGCAGGACTCTTGGCTGGCAGTAGTTGTCATATTGCGTAATACAACACAAGTTGGATTTAGCACCATGACGCCGTCGGCACAGGTTGCTGATGGCTGCGTGTAGTCCACTGACTAATCTGCAAGACTATTTAATCATCACGGTTCAGCCAGTTTAGCCGCTTTGCATGTAAGCGTGCGAGAACGCTGCATTCGTTATTACTCCTCCAACTGTGACGCTCAACATAGAGTCTCACATTATTAAATAACCTGAGGTTTTGTGGGCACTATCAGAGCTGGAGGACACATCGTACAGGCAAGGCTTCTGCTGCCACAACTCAACAAGGTTTTCCTCTTTACTGGAATCACACACATTTCTTTTACCGTGTTTTGCCTCCATGGCGAGCTGCTATCCATCTGTTTGTTTGGCTTTAGCACCAGTGCGTCATTTCATGTTGCATTTCTATTGGTAGGTTGTTAGACGGAGGTGGTAACAGCAGTCACACAGTAATTTCTCACACTGTCAGAATTTCATCCCAGGCTAAGTTTGATCACAAGACTGTGACAACGGCCATCTTTGAACCTCTCTCACTGTGCGATGTAGGACCACTGTTTGAGAGCTATGGCCAACAATATTGCTATGTTTCTTTCATGCTGGTCATCTTCCATCTGGGACAGCCCAAAATCACAAAGAGTATACTGCGCTTGAGAAGCTGAGGACACTATCAGCAGACTGGCCAACCCTTAATTATGTGTAACCTTAAGCCTTAATAAAATGTTAACGGGTGAGTTATATAAAAATAACTCCCTGTATGGTTGTCATGAATGTTGATATTAGCTCTGGAGACCAAAACTGCTTTTATACCAGGCTGTAAACATGTTTATTTCTGCTGTAAAGTTGGACATATTAACATGGGGGTCTACAGGGATTGACTCACTTTTGGAGCCAGCCTCAAGTGGACATGGGAGGAACTGCAGTTTGGCTTTATTTTTCAGCTCCAGAGGATGCTGCTCGGTGGTACCACAAAAAGTACAAGTTCCTATCCACAACTTTTGTTGATAAAACCCCCTAAAAGAACAGATCCACATGAGTCAAGTCCAGCCGTATCATGCAGTGGAAATAAGGCTGTGACTCCCCACGCTCCAGTTTTACTTTCCACACCTGCAGTGTGCAAGACATCCACTGTAGTGAGTACAGCAGCACATCTATTGTCTGACCTGATGTCCACCTTTGTTTCTAGACTTTATCAAGGACCTAGCACACTCTCTTCTCTTGCTGTCTTTAATCTATCCATCACTCTCATGTTCCCACCTGTTATGCAATTTCAATTAGAACGCTCTTTCCCACTCCCGCCATTACTCACCCATTTGTTGTATTTCAGAGGTCCAGTGAAGCCCATGGCCTCAATGAGCTTCGTGAATGCCCCGACTTCTTCCTCTGAGTGCTGGGGCGTCTGCTTCACATTGCAGAGCTGACGGACCAGAAATGGAAAAGCAGTGAGAGGAGGATGTGAAATGGGGTGAGAAGAGGGTTGACAGGAAGTTAAGAAGCAGTGTTAGAGGTAACAACAGACAAGAAATGTAAGAGAGAAAGGAAGACAGAGGAAAGGAGGAGTGAAGGAGTGAAGGACAGATGAGGGATAAAGACAGGAGGATGAGATAAAGGTGTTTTGAGGAGCAGAGTGGGAAAAAAAGAGGAAAAGTTGAAGAAAGATGAGGAGGGAGTGAAAACAGCCTTGACACAGATGACACAGCTTAGAAACTACTCCTGAAACAGATTTGAAATTCCCTGTGTGTATACTGTGTGACCCTCATTATATCAACAGCCCATACAGCTTCACTGACACGCAAGCACACAACCTGCCGTATGACGACACACACCTGGGGAACATGGCCTTTACTGGGCAAGTGCAGCTGTTGAGTAAATTATGATACTGACCTATTCTGAGCTGCATGTTGTCTTCATGCCCTGACAGTTTTATTACTGCCACCATGACCCCAGTTCATCAACATAAATATCAGAAACAGATAATCTGTTGTGGTCCTGTCTGGTAGCAGGGCAGAATGGAGCGAACCTGAGACAAACCAAAGCTGTGTCTTGTTCTAAACTGATAAATCATGTGCTGAGCTGCTCGACGTATGCGTGACTACAGTGCTTTTGTAACTTGTAAGTGAATCTCTGTGGCCAGAGAACAGCGTTATTTTACGATCAACATATTTTATTGGCCTCTAATGCAAATACAAAGCTCTCTGCTGTTGCTGCTTCACATGAACAGATTTCTGGGGCTGAACACAACTCAGAATTATATTAATAGAATCGGGTTTGGCTGTTAAATACGAATATGCGACTACTTGTTCCTCTTTTTAGTACAGAGTTAGATAGTTTGAGCTGGGTTTGGCGGGACGGTCACTCTGAGCTAATGCATGCTAACTACACTAACGATGTATCAGAAATGTGCAACAATATCTTTTAACAACACTAGTACTGTTTTTCCTCACCCATGTGCTGGGTCAGCTTAAGTTTGACTCTGAGCGTCAGCCCAGCACTGCAGGGATCTGCATTTCCATTACAACAGGGCTACCTGCATGAAGGTGTGTCTTTAACTGATGACGGCTTGTGTTGAGTGATGACGTTTAAAAGCAGCGGGAAAAGTTCCCACTGTGAGTGTTTTTCCATCACACAGCAGGGCAGGTTAAAGACGTTTACCTGTTGGAGGTGAGCTGTTTGCAGAGGTGCAGTAAGAGCCTGTTGTCTGCAGCTCTTCATCAACATCTCACTGTGGCTGTTTCTGATTTTACTCTTCCTCCCTGCAGTGCTGATAGACTTGTTTTTATTGAAGAAAAGCCACTGACAAAGTTCTGCTAATTTAGTGATAAACACATTTGATTTCCTATTGATTCTTCACAATAAAAGTCTCGTTATTTTGTTATATAAAAGCTTTTATTGTGAAGCACCAACATAACGAGATGTTGGGTTTTCATCAGCAGTGACTTAACACAACTCCATACGGCTGATAGTGAACATGAAACAGTAAAATAAAGCAGATATCTAAAGTACAGACAGGACACAGGAGAGAAACTAAACTTCGAACCACAGAGATTCAGTTAGAAGCTACAAAGACACAGAGCTAAAAACACAGACTTTTAAAAACGTTGTTCTCTCAGGTCTCCTGCACGGTCCGATGTGAGTTCAGTTTCGTAACACACGCTTGTTTCGGGGGACGGGGGGTCGTCAGGGATTGGCTGCGATTGGCGGGACGTCACCGCTAACTGCTTTTGGCCCTACACTGGAGATGGTCCATCTTGGGTGTGGCTCAGCATGTTAAAAGTGACAAAGAAATTGCACATCACCACAGCGTGGTTTAACTCAGTGGGGCCAAAGACTGAATCAAATGAGTTGCTGTGAGCTGTAAATTCAACACTTCTAAGCAGAGGTAACATTATCTGAGAAACTGATCGGCAACTGCTCGACTTAGAAAAACCTTAGTCAGCTGAGGGGTCTCCGACTGATTGTTCTAATCATCAACTATCAGGGTGCAGCCCCACAGTTTTCCACTGGCAACACAGCAGGAGGCCTTTATTGTGAATCCACTGCAGGAAAAGGCAAGGTCGCTTAGTCAGGAGAACTTAACTAGTCCTGCTATTCTTCAATAAAAATGGTCAACACAACAAGGTATGAGCATGTAACGGGCTATTTTATCAGTGAGTCTGCTTTAAACCAGAGACAACCAACGTTAGATGAAGAGCTGCAGATGACAGGCTCTTCCTGTGCCTTCTGCAAACCATCTCAAACTTATCGTTACCTAGGGCTGCACGATTATGGCCAAAATGATAATCGCTATTATTTTGATCCATATTGAGATCATGATTATTTATCACGATTATTCATTGTTTTTAGGGACAAATATTTTTACTGCACTTTCACATTTAAATAAGCAGAGGACGTCTTTCACCTCCATGTTGTGCTACATTTCTACTAATGTACAAATCTTTGTATCAAAATAAGAATTAAAATAAAGTTCTTCTTCATCTGAATTCAGCAGCCTGGAAATCTAGACCCAAATCTAGAAAGATTTAGGGTCTGGTCATGAGTAATGAAAATGGCCCAACTCGAGGGGCGGCACCAAGCATGCATTTGAAAATATCACTGCACGCAATTGGATAACACTACGACCAGTCAGAACAATACACGGGGTGATGTATCCAGAGCGCTATCAGCGGAGCTAACTGGTAGATTAGACTCTTGCCGTTTCCAGTCGGCAAAACAGCGAAACGTCCTTCTTGCAAAGGAAAGATTCGAGCGCCGTCTTCTGTTCCTCTTTTAGAGAAAAAGCCAAGTCTAACTCATTCACTGTAGCGGCCAAAACCGTTTCAAACTGGTGTTCATCCGTAGCCATCTTGCAATGTTTACTGACTGATTCAGGACTTCGTCGTCGCAGCGCTGTCGTCATCTGTTTAGCTCGCCTCTGGCCCGCCTATATCAGTTACACCAATGTGATTGGTGCAGCTCGGCTCCAACGGCATGGGTAATGAGCATCATTACTGATTGCCAGAGTGACTCGCTGAGCAAATTCAAATTGTGCTCTCGCGAGAACTCTGGATTTCCAGGGTATGAATTCAGTGCATCTCATATGGATACGTATTTGCTGCTGTATTCATTTATTTATTTATTGAAACAGCAGTCATGGTACCATGATGCAATGAAGCATCACTGTTATGGATATCTGAGCTGACGCTGGACGTGGATGGAGGTTCAGTGAAGTAACATTAGCGACAATATTCTTCTTGCCTTCTTGCATTTATCATACTGCAGACTGTGTGTGATGCTCTGCTGGGCAGATACAAGTGTTATACACTTTGCGTATAATTTGTTTTCTCCTAAATCCAAGATACTTCCAAACAACAGATGATGATGGATGATGACAGCTGATTTTTTGTTTGCCTGTCTACATTCGCAACATTCAGAAGTTTTTCACAAGCGGCTGCAGCAGGGTGAATGCACAGCACGCAGCTCTGCCAAAATGGAGGCTGGCTGGCAGGGAGTGCTTAATTCGATATGCAGCAGAGTTCCCTGTAGGTGGTGCACATATTTTTAACAGCCATATCGCTGTTGATCATGTTCATTTTAAGTGTGAGAAGCCTAAAGTGTGATCGGATCAATATTTGATTATTTGTGCAGCCTATTGTCAGCATAAACAACTTATTTTTTTTACCTTGCCATACCGGTTTGCACCACACCAGGACGGCTTGAATGTTTATGGGAAATGGAGATGTATGACAAGAGCTGCTATTTCACACAATATGAATGTGAAAATCTTTAAACCTGAAAGTCAGCCCTTTAAAGTCACACTCAAGTTTCCATTTCATGTCCCATCTACAGGGAGGGGAGCCAAGAAATGACTAATGGCTGAAGAAATAAGTCTGAAAACATTGTAAGCTAAGTTGTTGACAGAGACAGTTTGGGCTTCATGTATACTTGAATATTTGTCGAGGAATATTTACATGTGGAGAAAGTAAATGTGTTATCCATAGTCTGTTTCTCTGTATGTGTGTGTGTGTGTGTGTGTGTGTGTGTCTCGTTACCTGTGTGGTGATGTGCAGTGTCCGACATGGTGTTAAACAGGGAGAGGAGACTCTGGCCAGTTGGCAAGCTACTAAAGCTCTGGCAAAACAGGCTTCTTGATCTAACACCTGGACGGAGACAGAGACAGAACAAACAGGAGAGACAATTAGATATACAGTATCACATGAGAAGCTTTTTAATAAAAGATCAAACATATATTAGTAGATCCCGATGATGCTCTGGCACAAATGAGAAATGATCAGTTTCATACAGAAGCAAACTGAGTTCTGAAGTTTAATAAACACAAGTAGTGACACAATGTGGAGATGTTAGAGGGGAATATCAGGGATCCAAACATTTGTGTGTTGCTACGATTTGATATAATTCTACAATACCAGCTGTATGTTATGTAAGATGAATGAGAGCAGACATATTCTGAACAACCACCACACTGTGACCCAATTTGCTCTCATTTTTAAAAAAGAAATTTTGGATGTACTGCCAAATTCAGGGAAACGACATGAGAGCTCCACGAGTCCATGATCAACAGCTCTGGTGGATTGCTTTGTTGGTCTCTAATCTAATAAAAATAATTCCATAAATCAAAAACAAAAAAAAAAGAAAAAAAAAAAGAAGCAGCACTCGGCAGGAATGTATATCAACACAGCAATATATTCTAGAGGATGGGCACAGGTTCACAGTATCAAGAATAAAAAGAATATGCAATGTACAGAGAGAGAAGTCCAAAAACGTGCGTTCCTCAAAAGTTTGCTACTCCAATGTGTAGCTAGTTTGATTACTGGAATTTGTTCTTTTGTCCTTTAAAGCCTAGTTCACATTACATGATTTTCACCGCGATTTTGACGTCGCAGAGGATCTTGAGAGCCACCTTGGGTCGGAGGTGAGTCGGCAGATAGTCTGCCACGACGAGTTCTCATGTGTGAACAAGCCTACGAGCAAGTCGCCCCCTCGTCTGTGACTGGGACTGGATATCTGGCATGCTAGAAAACTGGAGAAGTGTGACACGACTGACAAAGAGCATCAGCCAATGAGAGGCGAGATACGTCCCACGTCAGCACGCAGGAGGACGGAAGAAATGTGAGGAGGACAAGCCGCAGGGTTGCC
>NC_065529.1:49635418-49648788 GCF_006386435.1 Epinephelus moara | reverse complement strand
AACCATTCACGCTCACATTCACAACTACGGCCAATTTAGAGTTATCAATTAACCTAGTCCCCAATCTGCATGTCTTTGGACTGTGGGAGGAAGCCGGAGTGCCCGGAGAGAACCCACGCTGACACGGGGAGAACATGCAAACTCCGCACAGAAGGGCTCCCACACCCGGGATCGAACCGGCAACCCCCAGTGCTAACCACCACACCACCGTGCCGCCGAGTTTGTTGTGTTATCCTGTAAAAAGGGAAGACCCAAATATAGTACATTTCTAAACTGGAATTTCTTGTTTCACCCACTAAGCAAGAGAGAAAAAGGGCCCAAATTTAGCTGGTTTCTGTGTCTCTTGGTCGGTTCTAAACATTATAGGTTTAAAATGTTTTAAATTATTGGAATTTATTGTTTTATCCTCTAAAATAAGAGAAGTAAAGGCCCACATAAAGCAGGTTTTTACGTTTCATTGTAAGTTTTGTTACACATTATAAAACCTTGATTAGATGAACTTGCCCGGGGGGTCTGGTTAAAAGTAGGTCAGTGGACTTCATGTTTCCATCACAGCCTGGTGACTCTCTGTGGCCGTTAACTTTCACCGGCAGTAACGTTAGATAACGGTTAACCTGACGGTGAAGTTCACCTACACAAACCAGCTGGCAGCTCTCACAGGGGACTAGTTAATCTGTTTAACCTGACGTTAATACCTCTGTGGGTCGATGATAAAACACACACACACACACACACACACACACACACACACACACACACACACTTTCTTTCTCTCATGTCTTCATCTCCTGTCTCTGAGTGTTGAACACAACTCACCGTCACCTCTTACTGACGGTACACAATGTTATGTGTCGTGTTGGTGAACTAACTTAGCTTAAATCCTATTAGCCAGCTAAGCTAACGTTAGCTGTAACGGTGTTACCTTTCCGGTGGCGGCTCTGGACGCTGTCGCGTTAATAACGTTTCTGACGGCGGACTGCAGCGGCCGCCGATACATGACTCTAACCGTGTCCCGATATCACGGCCAAGAAGCGGGCTGCCACTGAACTGCGGCTCCCCTCAGTGAATCCTTCACGTTTGGTAACACCAATCTGTCCCAGCCTCCTCCTCCTCCTCAGCAATGTCAACGGAATCTGTCCGGCAGCCAATTGTGTCCGGTCAGAAACAGAAGCAGCGAAGAAAAGGTCCGCTTCCACCCTGAGCGGTTAGGGGGGGGTTTCTTTTGTTTTTATTTAGTAGAGATGGGACCAAGTCAATGTCTTCTGCAAGTCACAAGAACGTCTCAAGTCCCAAGTCAAGACAGGCAAGTCTCAAGTCTAGCCCAAAGTCTTAAACGTTGAATTCCGAGTCCCAAACATGTCATAAATTAGTGTTGCAATGGTATGAAATTTTCACAGTACGATATCTGTCACAGAAAATACCGCGGTTTCACGGTATTACAGAAGTTATATTAATATCAGCCAGAATGACCCTTAAAGCAACAAAAACAGAAAGGTTGTTTTTGTTTGAATGAGTGTTTTATTACTATACTTAAAATTTGCACCCAGGTTGTTAATGTAAGCTTGTGTAAAAATCTCCCCATAGTAAATAACTAAAATAAAGAGATTCAACGGCCAGTTGTATTTTTTCATTATTGTAGATAAGCAAATGTACATGGTATGACAACCGTCATCTTTTGATATGACAGTATATCTTGAAATCATATCGCTGTTACTGTAGTTAAAATGCACTCTTCATTAAATGTAAGCCATTTTAACATTTTAAAATATCAGTCATTATTTGAAAATGTGTATTTATTTGTTAAAAGAAGTTTGTAGGAAGTTGTGTTTCTATCTGCAGTTTTCAACCTGCATGCATTTAGTTGTTTTATGTTTAACTGTATCCTTGTTTGAGGCCTTGTGTAACACACAAGAAGCTACAGATGACAAATAGCCTCTTGGCTAATTCTGGCATTTTTATACCATGCGTATAATATGCACAGTACCTTCTTACATTAACTAAACTGAAACTGATGACCACCCATAGTTTTTTCCAAACTGGCAGCCAGTAACATCTCATTAGTTCTTACTGGTTCTCCCCTGCAGCTTGCTGGTGAATTAAGTGTCGACATGCTAGAAATGAACAGCGTTAATGTCACTTGATTCTTAAAAATGAATAAATTTGTAGCACACTTTTGAAATAACATACTTCTTAGTCTCTGAGCTTGGAGGATGCTGTCAAGTATTTTCAGATCAAAAGGCTCAGGTTCAAGTGAAGTCACCAGCGTTCGTGTTCAAGTCCAAGTTGAGGTGCAAGTGTTCTTTTATTTTGTTAAGTTGAGTCTAAAGCTGCGTTCAGAGGGCTCGGAGGTTTCCAAGGACCTGACGTGAAAAGCCCGGAAAAGCCCCTACTTCTGGAAAAAGTGCGTTCATTGCCTCACATCGGACCTTGGACGTAAACATGCATGCCCGCAAGAAGATTTTCGCTCTCCTGTGTTGTGTTCAATGAGAAGGCATAAATCTGTAGCCCAGTGGAGCTGGGCTGATGTTGTTAGCCTTTTTGGCTAAATGAAGAGGTCAGAAATGTTTTGCTAATGTATGGTGTTGGCAATGTTACTAATTCTACGTATAATTACACACGTAATGTTCAAATTTGCTTAAAGACGTCTTTGAGATGCATTTTTTTACCTAAGAAAAATAATTTGACTCACGAAGGGGGCCATCATTGCTATAACGTCATGGCATGTCAACTCGGGGTCCTCGGGTTGCTACACTTCCACATGATGTACCGAACGATAAATTCCACTCCAACCACGTGTTCAAAGCACTTTTCCCCCGAGTTAATGTCCAGGACCTCGGAACCTCCGACCTTATGAACGCCGCTTAAAGTCACTGAATTTGTGACTCGAGTCTGACTTGAGTCCAAGTCATGTGACTCAAGTCCACACCCCTGTTATGTAGTATGTTAGACCCAGCGTATTTTACCAAGAAGTGCAAAGTATTTAAAACCAAGTACATGTCACCATAGTGGCTCTTTGTTTTAAATAATCAGCACAGTGTCTCTGTTTCCTTTAGGGACTGACAGTGTTGCACACAGGTAGCTATCCAAGGGCAGCCCCCCTCGCTTTGACATCCTTACATTTAATGCATATGTAGGTCCCATATGTATAGGTTTGTGGACATCTGTTTTATCAAATAAGGTAAGAATTTTTCAGTTTGTTCATCTCACCTCATCCATTTTTTTGCAGCAATTAAATATGTCCAGTGGACTAAAAAAGCAATTGATTGTACTATTCCAGTAAACTACCTAAAGTTGAATTTGTATTTGTAATATTAATAATTGGTACATTAGACAACAATACCTGGCACTGTGTGATGATGCAATTTTGCCACACAAAAATATCGCAAAGCCATGTTGTATCAATTTACCGTTTCCCAACCATATCAAAACATAAACCAGTGAAAATACTGCATCAGAAAATGACACCATACAATACACATCCATCACCACAACACTCTGTAAAGTTGCTTTAAATGACAGGTTAGCAAACAATTGCCTAAATAGAGCAACATGTGGAGTAATGTTCGTGTCCGTCTGATGAATGGAATCCAATATTTTCCACCAACTCCTGAGAAAAACATCTTTACCTGCGACAGTGAACACTCGACTTTCTTGATCATTAACATTTTCTGTCTGTCATTTGGTGCTGGACATATACTTTGGGTTTATTAGACAACCAAAACAGCTGAGATGTGGCTCAGCTACACAGTAAATGTTCAGGCCATTACATCAAAATAGTGACATAAAGGGCTAAAAGGCCTCTGTGCATACGTCTCTGCAAAATGAGTCCTTTCACATGATGTTGATGTTGTCTCATTTTTAATTGTAACACTCTTCTCTTCTCTTCTCTTCTCTTCTCTTCTCTTCTCTTCTCTTCTCTTCTCTTCTCCGTCAAATGAACAGTCATCCTGAATATAACCTCACAAAGGCTCAGCCAGTTCTGCAGCGACTCCAGGGCCACAGAGTAAGCAGGGCCATGCATGGCTGCCTCCACAGATTGTTTAAAGCCATCCAGCTATTCAGCTGCTTCCTGCTAAAGCCCCCAGACAGTCACAGTATGTAATGTATTTCTGCATGAAAGATTTGAGAAGATAATACATTGCTCCCCAAACACTGACATAGAAATGTAGTTTGACACCCAAACCTCCATATACTGAATATTTACATTCATGCACATGCACAACTTTTTCTGTTGTAAAAATGTTTGAAGGCTTTAAATTCTAAAGATGTCTTCTGTGTGACTAACACATAAACATATCAACACATCTGTCACACAAAACGAAGGCAAAGTGTGGGTGTGTGTAGCAATGTCATTCTGGGCTCTAGTTTCCAGACCAGGCGGGGGCGCCAGGCGGATTTTGTAAGTTTGGCACACCGTGCGCCCTGGCGCAGCTACTCCTCTTTCCCACCTCCGTCCCTCCTACCTGCGCAAGTCAAAAAGTGGGAGGGGAGAAGGCGTGGAGTGGGTTTTACACACATCACACCAATCAAATGAGCCCCTCTCCTCGCCCTTAAATGCGCCGCGCGAAGGCGTAATGAGAGTTTACTCAATTCGCCATGGCAGAAGAGAGCAGCAGCGTCAGACGGCCAAACTTCTCCCAGGAGGAAACTGATGTTTTGGTCCGGGAGGTCCAAGCTCGCAGTGTCCGAATATACGGAACTGCGAGCAGACCTCCACGGGCTGATGATGCAAAGGTAGCCTGGGAGGAGGTCACCACAATTGTAAATCAATGTTGCGTTTCTCTCGTGCGCGCGCGCTCTCTCTTTCTCTCTCGCAGTCTCACTCTGTTTCTTTTCTTTTGACTTTTCTAAGATGACAGATGCTGAATATATACTCCCTATCTGATGCTGTGGCTGTTTGTGGTTGGCTGAGAGGGATGTGAACTCATTAGTTTGCAGCTGTGTTAATCAAATCAGGTTGGGTTTCCATTACGCGTGCCAAACGTGCCAAACGGTGCCAATCCCCTTTGATCTGACATCAGATGTGACGGGACAGTCGATATAGAGATACATTTATGTGCTGATTGCAGATAGTTGCATTGAATAGTGGTTTTTTGGGTATTTATTGCATCGTTAATGTGCCTGATATTCTGGAAACCTGCCTGTGAGGTTTTGGTGACGTGTGCGCACTGTCCGCCGGTCAGCCAAACTTCGGCTTACACCGGCTGCGCTCGGCCTGTGTTGACAGTAGACCTGGTTTCAGCTGGCGAGCTTTTAGCGCACCTTCGGTGAAGCCGTTTGGCACAAAACTGTCACTGCGCCAAGCTGGATCTGTCGACGCCTCCCCCTGCTGCGCCGCCACACCCATCTCAGCGCACCTCGGTCTGCCAAACTACCAAACTGAGCGCGCCTCGGGTTGCGCTGCTCGAAACTAGCTCTGCGTGGGGTTCACCACCCTGCGCTGCGCCGGGAAACTAGAGCCCTCTGTGTGAAGGCCCACCATGTTTGTCCAGACTAAGGATGTCAGTTCGGGTTAATTTTGCTTTCAACAGCCCGACACCCATTAACATTAACTAAACTGTAAATTAGTAAGAAAAAAGTACAATGATGTTAAATACAGGAGGCCTTTCTGTTTTGTGATGTAAATGCCTTATACTTGGTTTTCTGTTGGCTTTGCACATAGACAGTCAGCTGACTGCATTAACAGGATAGAAGCTGAAACATACAGGCCCTTCCCCTTTTCCACCAGAATTAGCATGTGCACGCAGGTTTTTTTAAACACAGGTAAACCTCTAAAAACAGGCTCTAGACTCCTTTCCCATCGCCAGTAGACAACAGCCATGTACACAGCTTTGGGACAAGCATGCCTCTCTGTTTCATGTTTAACTTCACACACAGGCCAGATAACATCACCAAGATGAAGGCAGCTGTATCCGTAATATTCTGGCTTCATTATTGTACAGTGGAGGTGAGTGGAGACGCGTCGTCCATCGTTATATACAGTCTATGATTGAGATGCTTACATACCAAGGCAGCCTGGGGGAGACCAGAGGGTGAGCACAGTGTTTTCAAAGCAATGCTGTTTCGTCGAGACAGCATTACAAGTGGCAATCATTAAATGAGTGGTGCTGCTAACTAACATTCGTTCAAACAAAACAGGAGCAAAAGTAACCTCTGGACCGACATGTGTAACTGGTCAAAATATTCTTGGCTGTTCACTGATTAACGGTTAACTGTCTATTTCTTCAGTCCAGGCTGAAATAATCCATCCATCCATTTTCTAACCGCTTGTCCTCTTGAGGACAGGTCAGGTCACCAGACTATCGCAGGGCTGACACATAGAGACAGACAACCATTCACACTCACATTCACACCTACGGACAATTTAGAGTCACCAATTAACCTGCATGTCTTTGGACTGTGGGAGGAAGCCGGAGTACCCAGAGAGAGCCCACGCTGACACGGGGAGAACATGCAAACTCCGAACAGAAGGGCTCCCACACCCGGGATCGAACTAGAAACCCTCTTGCTGTCAGGCGACAGTGCTAACCACCGTGCCACCGTGCCGCCCGACTGAAATAACATTAACAAATATTGGATGGATTGCTGTGAAGTTTGATACAGACATTCAGGCTCCCCAGATGATGTAACCAGATGACTTTGGCGATCCCCTGACCTCTTCCTCTAGCGCCACCATGAGGTTCACATTTGTGGTTTTGATGGACTGCCATGAAATTTGGTTCAGACAGTCATGTTCATGTCAGTGGCAGCCAGCTCTCAAGGAGAAGATGGTGTCTTGGTTGGATAGAAGAGGTGAGGTAATGTTTTAGTTGCCTTGCATCATGCTCTGTTTTCAATCTGTCTCATTTGGAAAGTGTGTGTGTGTGTGTGTGTGTGTGTGTGTGTGTGTGTGTGTGTGTGTGTGTGTGTGTGTGTGTGTGTGCGTGTGTGTGTGTGCGTGTGTGTGTGTGTTCTCATGTCGCAGGCAGGAAGGTCACAATCATTAACCGTGACAAATTGGTGTCACCTTTAACACACACACACACACACACACACACACACACACACACTGACATGCTTCGAGAATGGGACTTCATTGTCCAAACACTGTTCATGTAATTTGTGGTTCAGCAGAAAGACCAAAGGACAGACGGAAAGCAAACTGTTGATGTTAAACTTACTGACATTCAGAGAGCAGTTGATATATTCTGATTTACTGTAATTCGCTAAATTTCCTTCATTTTCAAATTATGTCAGAATGAATTTTCCTGGCATGCATGAAAGAAGAGCCAGTGCAGGCAGGAGTCAATGTTCCTGTTATTATTTTGTGTTTTTCTAATTTGTCCTGTGCAGCCCTTTGATTCCTGAGTCACTGCTTGTGGACACAATCAATCACAGCTGATTACTGGGTGATGATTGATGCAGGAATGGTGTGTGTGTGTGTGTGTGTGTGTGTGTGAGAGAGAGAGAGAGAGAGAGAGAGAGAGAGAGAGAGAGGTACAGTGAAAACAAGAGAGAAAAGAAAAAAATCTGCAGGAGAGAAACAAATTGAAAGGGTGTGAAAGGGAAAACTAAAAGGTCAAGTGGAGTTTGTGGAACGGCAGCCTGGTTGAGACCCGAACGTTTGTGAGGAAATGAAATCAGCGGCTTTAGATTGATGCTGAACGTGAACAGTTACAAAAATACTTCAGCAGTGAGTTATGAGACGCGACTGAGTGGGGTAACGTCAGGTCTAGCCACTGCTATTTCCTCTGCAGTCGGTCAGATGCTGTACTCCCTGCAGTGACCTCACCTGACAACACACACACACACACCATTTCCCATCTATGACCTTGATCTAGCACTGAAGAACCCTCCCAGGAAGCAACCATAAGTCCCCACAGTCTGCCTCTGCTCCAGACTTGTAATGTGCCAACTCCATTAAAGTTCATCTGGTTTACAGTTTAGTTTATATCCCGCCATGCCAAAATTAAAAATCTGGTGGAACCCCCTTCTAAGCATTAAAATCACTGATGGGCCTACAGTGCACAGGCCAGGGGGCCCAAAGTGTTAGGGGGGCCCCCTCTGGCCTCCACCTGAAAAATGTCATCCAATAAGAGACTCGTACCGACCTGAAAAGACTCAAATAACCACAAGGAAACATAAAATAACAACAAAGAGAGTCTAATGAGATCAACCACAGACATTCCTGCACCATCTAATCGTTTTGAGAATATTTCTCCTACCTCTTTGTCTTTCCACCATTTTCTTAAGTCCTCCTCCCTACTCCTAACAATACTTCATCTTAGAAGCTCAAGCTCTCTTAAAAGGGTGCTTCGCCGATTTTCAACCAGCTTTTTTATCAAATAGGTGTGATAGTATGTGTAAATGAACTGTGGTAAACTTCCCACCATCTAACCAGTGCCTAGATATCCCACCTCGCCCCCCGGCAAAACTCGGATGACGTAAATATCGTCATCCGCTGGCTCTTGGGCTGTTGCTCGAACTACAAGCTGTACTTCCACATTTTCTGCCACCCATGCTGCCACGCAAACTTTCGAATACTTGGGCTGAATCCAAATGTCCGGCACGTTCACAGGGAGTCCTGGAGTGCTGTCCAAATCCACAATTCAACCAGTCCACAAGGGCCTCAAGCGGACTTTCTGCAGACTTCCAGAGAGTCCACTTGGGGTGCAGACAAGTCATTGCAATACGGATGTGATGTTGTGGGTTTTTCAACTGCTGAAAAAAAAATCTCATGAATGTGTAAAATAGTTATTGATTGTTAGGCCTGTTAAAATCATCAATCCATCATGATACAGATATATGTATAAGTACAGGCTGTAGAGGGACTGAAGACAAAATGGCTGAAAAACAGCAAATGTCAGTAACACCCAATTTATTGAGGTAACGTCCTTATTTACAAACATTTCTCTTTTTGAACACGTGTAGCCTGTTATATAGAGATGTATCAATTTATTTTTGTTTAGTCTAATATCTTGTTTTCTGCAGGAACAGATGAGTGGACACTATTTATCAACTTATATGACACATATAATTATGACAGCAGCAATAGTTGAACGTTTCCATGGCAATGAGTAAAACAATCTTGAGGGCTGTCTATCAGCTGCTTGCAGTCTCTGCCATCGCAGACATTACGTGATGACAGTAAATATGTCACACAGCGTACAACTGATGTCCGCAAGGGTTCACTTTGCAAATCCAGAGGGTGGACATTTGGATTCAGCCTTGGATGGCGAAGGAACGACCCACCCTACTCTCCCTATGAGTGGCTTGTTGGTGGCTGGTTGCCTTCGCTGTTCATTGTTTGTTGTGGATTGGTTAGGTTTAGGCAAGAGGAGTGGCATTGGTTACGGTTAGGGTAAGAATGTCAGAGTAAGCCAATCAAAGGCAGAGTAAGGCGGGCTGTTCCTTCGCCATCCTAGGATTTGCAAACTGTGGACACAAAGAGTACAGAAGCAGATCAAGAGACAGACCTGCGCCTCTCTCTTGCCCTCGCAAACTTCGAAGAAATCCGATCATAACCAGGCAGCGCTGATTGAATATATATCAAGATTATGTTAGTGCACTGCCTATTTCTCGACTACAGTTTTTCCAGAAACATATTTTAATGCCATGTTTAGCTGTAATAACGAGAGGCCCAAAAAAACTGGGATCAAACAGTAAACCTAGGCAGCGCTGATCAAATATAAACCAAGACTCTGTTTCTCACCTTAGATGTTTTAAGTTTTAGCTTTGTCTTTGACTGTAAGAGATCAAGATTGTTTCTTGCAAGCTAGCAGCCATTGTTTCAAATGAATGTGTTCACATTACGTCATCCGCCAATGGTTTATTGGTCTGGTGTGGCACTGTGCATTCTGGTAAATTAGTTGCAGGGGGGTTTATCAATTATTATTATAGCTGATTGCCATTATCAGGCGCTCTCCTCGTGCTGTCTCTGCCCAGTTAGCACAAGCTAACACAGCACAACTTGATCTCATCCCTACTCACTTTCACCACTACGTTGCAGCTTGTGCAGCAGCAGTTAACATACAACACTGGGCCATTAATCTCACAGTGACAATAAAATGACTCAGCTCTGTCCTTGTACCTGTTAAGAACAACTGCGTAACATTAGCCATGTGGCGCTAACAGTTAGCCTTGCCACTGTGCGTGACTCTGTCCCAAGCACAGAGGGGCTGATTGAATCGATACGCTGCCTGCAGCTCTATAATAAAACAAGATTTTACTATTTTAAACAGTATGATTTGCGGTAAAGTTGCAGTGATTGGACAAAATTGCAAGGTCGCACAGAACTCGCAATGATTGGCTGAATTTGTGTGAATTGTTGTGATTGCATCACCCTGGACAGTTTAATGCCATTGACATTCTTTGCTTTGGTGTGTTGATTTTTTTTGTGTATGCAGATTTTTATACGTGTAATTGTCTCTTCTGATGTGCATTTGTGTGTGTGTGCATGTGTGTGTGTGTTTGTATTAATAAAGAGTGATAAATGACGGATGCAGAGGAAGCGTTGGATTCCTGCTCGGCTCCTGTTCCTGTGAGAAACCTGGCTAAAGAAAGCAGACATAAATAATGGCTGCCACCTCGCCATCCTGCCCGCAACATGACACTGTGTGTGTGTGTTAGTCCACCTTTAACAGTATCCCATAGGAGAGAAAGTGCAAAGAAAACAAAGGTCAAGGATGTATTTATACTCACCCGTGCACATACACACAGACATATTTAAAAAAAAAAAGCAAGTGAGTGATGGCCCTGCCTCTCCTCAAAGACACATAGTAAAGTGTGTGTGTGTGTGTTTATGTGGTGTGTGTGTCTGTTCCATCATCTGCTCAGAAAGGCAGTGAACGTCTCACTAAAGTGTGTGAGCACCTTGTTTCCACATGGCCCCTGCTTTGAAAGAGTTGTTTCTTTAAGGGACGGAGCCATTAAGAAGAAATGTTATTAGCACAGGAGCCATTAAATCGGCCTGTAACACATGATTGCAGTTTTAGATTAGATTCAGAGGTAATTTACTTTACTTACCACATGCTGCTGTGTGGTAATGGGATCTCAAATACAAATAAAAGTGCACCAGATTAGATTCAGAAGTTCATAAATGTTGACAGATGGGGGTCGTCCTGGTGGGTCAGTGGGCTGTGAGCTGAGCTGCTGTGGGCATGAACCCGTCGTCCCCTCTCAGGTAGCGTGAACACACAACCTCTCTCATTGTTGTACAGTCTTTCTTCCTCTTTTGACTCTGTTATTGCTTCTCCATGTTACAGACGATTATGTGGGAGTCGTGAGCAGTGCTGGGGAGTTATTAAATGTAAATTACAAAATAAATGTAATTGTAATCACTAATCAAAATATTGGTGAGTACAAAAGGGTTACATTGAAATATAGACCGTTTTACTGCTACTAAACAGTATGACTTTTTGGGTGGGCGGGGCTTAGCTGGAGGCAAAACAATTAATTGTACTTTGTCTTTTGTTTTCACGTCTGTAAAGGACTTTGTAAAGTTACCTCACTTTAGAAATGTTGATATGATACATATGAAACGTGTGACATATTCGTCGTTTGCAGAAACATACAATGCCAACATTGTCTCCTGGTGACTGCGCCGTACATCTACATAATAGCTGCGACCAGTGGCACCAGCACAGACATTCCCAGTGGTGATCATGGCTGCCAAATCTGTGGTAAGAGGATTAAAATGCTGCACGTTGGAATAAAAAACACCACTGAAGCACCTTCCAGACATTTATATTACTCACCTTCAAACCAAGTCAAGACGGACGCCAATTAAAACCAGTAATCATAATGTCTGGTGTGGTTAACCCTGTCTGCATCCTGTTGTGTCAGTTGGTGTCATCAAACCCGCCTCTGTGTTGTCACTCTTGTTTCAGGTTTAAAGAAAGAGAGGAGGAGAAGAAGGAACAAAACAGGAGCGAGACGAAGACGAAGAAATAAGAAGGCAAAGAACGGATGAGGTGATAAAGAGGATGGATCAGCACTATGAAGAGTGAAAGATTAAAAAAAGAAGTAGAAATACAAGAGGAGAGGAAAGGGTGTCAGGGTGTGATGGCAGAGGAGGTCTCCTGTTAAGACAGTCTGATTTCCTGAGTGTTTAAATGGTGGGGCTAAAACAACAACAGAAATGACACGTTTAAGCCTCAGGTTATGCTAACACTCCACCTCACTCTGTCTCTCTTTTACTCTCTCCATCCTCCTCCTTTTTCAGGGCCTGGCTCTTCCTTCCTTCGCCCCCCTGGCTAATGTTACCACTAACACCTCCTGACGCAGGACAGGGTACCAGCCTGCTGTACAAACTGATGATCTAACCCACGCAGCTGCTCCGAGTGTGTTTGGGTGTGAGTGTGAGAAGGAGAGATGTTGATGTTCTGTGAGTGTCTTCATGCACACATGTTGTACATGAGGCTGTGTATGTTCAGGAAACATAATATGACTGTGTAGCACCACAGAAGAAGAGACGTGAAGAGAGCAGGTCAGTTACACAATGTGAGTGGGGCTTTCATGTCCTTTTCATTAATGTAGGATTTTGCAATTGTAACTAGAGGCTTTTTTCATGGTTAAATTAAGACGAACTTGCCCACAATGACACGCTAACATGCTAATTAGCCGTAAACACAAAGTACAGGTCATTTGATGGTAACGCCATTAGTTTCACAGGTAAAGCATTGCATCTCTTCTCTTTGCAGATGATGTGGTTTTGTTGACTTCATCACACCATGACTTCTAGCATGTACTGGGGCAGTTTGCAGTCAAATGTGAAGTGGCTGGGAAGATGATGATGATGATAATGATGATGATGATGCATTTTATTTATTTATAGGCACATCTCAGAGCCCTCAAGGTCAATGTACCCATCGATCATTGTTGGAGCCGCAGTAACATTCTTGATATTTGTGTTGATTCATGTTTAAAGAGGCAACAGAGCGCATCTTTTCCTAAATATATCATGATGAAAATAATGTGTGTTGCACAGGGTAGTGTCCACAGTAAAAGTAAAATCAGACTATCAGCGTTTACATAGGTTACTTAGTGGCTTTGCAATCTTTGTAATAAGCTGCTGCCACCAGTGCCGAAATTTCACGGAAAAAATCTGCTTTACGGCAGGAAACGCGTCATGTATTGCGAAACTGGTCTGTCAGCCAATCAGGGACTGGAGCTGGTCCTTATGAGGAGTTGGGCATGAGATAGTTGAGTCACGAGCACAATGGCCGACGGACAAAGTTTGGAGACAAGTGAAAAACGGCCTAGCAAAAGAAAAGGAGCTCCTCTGTGTGAGGAGGCAAAGAAGAGCAAAAAGGAGAGTGATAAAAGAAGAGGAAAAACAAGAGTAAACCTCAGTCAGGCGTTCAAGAGATGGAGGGAGCTCCGTGACCAAA
>NC_065529.1:49550500-49634853 GCF_006386435.1 Epinephelus moara | reverse complement strand
TGTTTGTACTGGTACTGTACATATTGGTATCATTTACTGTGAGCTGTTTGTACTGGTACTGTGCATTCTGCTATAATTATTTGCTTTACTATTTGTTTTTTCTTCAGATAAATCTGATAATTGTTGCTCGGTCTCTTTACTCATTTATTTAGTAGAGTGTCCACACACCTTCTCATGGTCTCAGGTATACTGGTGGCTTTACAGCCTACATTTTATTGATTATCTCTGATCCCCACGCTCAATTTGGTCGTTGCAACAGTGTGATGCAACACCACTGACACTAGGTGGCGCCAAGCTAAAAAAACCCCCGAATCCTACCTGTTGCTTCTTTAACTAAAAGTGACTTGATGTAAATGGATGTAGTTTTGTTGTTTGTACATGGGGTGGCGCACTAGAGCAGGAAAACAAAGGTAATATAGGTGAGGTGCAGGTGATGAGCAGCAGGTGTGAGACGGGGGAAGCAAACAGTTCTTTGACTGTGAAGTGTGGCAGCATGAAGAGTTTGTAGCGTGGAAACTAATGGTGCGTTCTAGGCAACCCGTAACCCATGTTTTTACAACCAGGTAGATGGTTGCACCAGATTAATGTACTCCCAGTTACGCTCTCTGACGTCACACAGCCCTCTAAACAACAATGGCAGCCCTATGGATGCGCTGCTGATGCAGGTGTTACGGGAACTGCCCATTGGTCCGACATCCCATTGTTCCGACATCCCATTGGTCCGACATCCCATTGTTCCGACATCCCATTGTTCCGACCATATTAAACCCATTGTTCCGAAGTCCGTTCCAAAATCATCATGATGCCCTGTGGTTAAGGTCTGGTTAGGTTTAGGCACAAAAACCACTTGGTTAGGGTCAGGAAAAGATCATGGTGTGGGTTAAAATGAAAAAGAAAGTGACAAACACATAAGCTGTGAGCCTGCTCCGCCTCAAGCCTTTCCCAGCTGACCCAGAGCCGGTCGCGGCGCACCATCAAGGAAGAAATACGCCCGCCGGGAGCCATTCAGCACCGCGGACCATTGGACTAATGGGATGTCGAACCAATGGGCTGTCGGACCAGTGACATGGACCCGGTGATACACGGTGAAGAATAGACATAAAATAACCCTAATGTTAACGCATTATTAGCAGCCACTCTAACAGCTAGTTTCCAGTGCAAGAATAAATCAATACAAAATACGTTTCCAAACACACAGATAGCGTAAAATAAAAAGTATAATAGCATCTGTGACCTTATGCGGCGTTTCGCTCAAATGAGCAAGGAACCGGCATTTTTGGCGATAGAAATGATCATAAACAAACATAAACCTCGCACAGTCCACCATGTTGGTTTGACAGTTTGGCGTGACTTGCCTGGAGCGCTATGAAGTCGTGAGTCGTGACTTGAAGTGGTGACTTACGGGCTCAGAAACTTGCCTGGAATGCAGCATGAAATTGATAAATGTAAACTTGAGCACGTAACTGTTGACACTAACCTGAGATGTGATCTGAAACTGTTAAGGTGAAACCCACCTAAGATGAATTATGGACAGACCATGTTTTACCAGTGTGAAGGTGAGCACACTTGAAAAAAATGGGTCATCGCACTCAAAGAAACCGGATGATGAAGTGGACATTGGTTTATTGTTGTTGCCCAGAACACGTGTCTGAAAAGTTCCCCCCGTTCACCCCTCAGAGCCTTAAATGTTACCTTGTTTAATTTGAAGACTCATGAAGTCAAACAATGTCAGCAATATACAATTAAAGTTAATAAAATGACAAGACAAAAATCATAATTATAAATATAAGGTAGACAGTCATCATCAGTGCAGGTCACCATGTGTGTGTCACCATTAAATCAGATGGCATATGCCAGGTTGTAAAGGGTGTGTAGATATGACGGAGTGATACGATGACATGATTTATGGAGGAAGCTCTAGTGATACGAGCAGCTGAATTCTGGACTAATCTGAGTTTATGAAGACACTTGAGAGGAAGACTAAAGACAGACAAAGAATGTGATGACTTGATTTTTGGTGTGCTCATGCCAGAGTCCTGCACCGGGCTCTACTCTACATGGAGTCCACAACACCCAAGCAGGATCTTTTGGAGGTTTGATGGTGGTGGAAGGAGCATGCTAACATGTTTCCTAACCTGGCAGTGATTGAATGTTTTCACCATCCAGTGAGAGAGACGTCTCCTCCGCTGGATTTGGAATTCAAGAACGGAGAACCAGCTTAATGTGAGGGACTGGAGCCTGGGTGGGTTTAATCACACACAGGCTGCGGACTGGGTCGCGGGACTTTTATTAAAAGGTACAGGCAGGTGCGGCTTTGATTTAGAAATGATCTGGTACTGAGTTTTATGGGTGCATGGTTTTAAATAATGGACCTGTGCAGGACTTTGTTATTATTATTCAAATATTTTTATTGATTTTCACATTATATACTCACAGTGGTACTCAATACCCCAGACAAGGGGAAAAAAAATAAAATAAAAAATACATATATAAATAAACAAATAAATAAATATATATTAAAAAAAAATAATAATAATAATAATAATAATAATGATAATAATAAATGGATAATAAGTAGAGAATGCTATAGCCTCAGCCTCGTGCCCCGTTATTGATGTCTCCTGAGGGACAACTCCAAATAATGCAGTCAGTGGGTTGGGACTAATAACTTTGTTACACATATATGAAAATGTACCAAATGTACCTGTCCAAAATGGAGTCAGTTTTGGGCATAACCAAAACATGTGACTGAGGCTAGCTGGGTCCTGCCTGCACCTGATGCAAGTCGGGTCTAAACCAGGGTAGAGTTTGGCTAGCTTACTTGCAGATAAATGTAACCTGTGCAGAACCTTAAACTGCAGCAATCCATGTCGAACACATATGGACGAGGAGTGTACCAATGTAATTGCTGCCTGCCAGTTTGCATCTGATACGGTGGTTCTTAATTCTTCCTCCCAAAGCCTTGCTAAACGGTTAAGTGATATGCCGGCAACCCTCTGGATATTATCATATAACACAGACACCCTACCTCTGTCAACTGGATCCATGTTCAAACATTCATCTATCCATGTACTCTGAGGGGTTGTTTAAGAGAAGTGTGTTTTAATAAAACTCTGCACCTGTAGGTATCTAAAGAAATCTGATTGAGGGATACTGAAGTCTTTCTTAAGCTGTTCAAAAGAAATGAAGTGCCCTTCCTTAAAAAGGTCCATCACACATTTAATCCCTCTCCTATGCCACAATTGAAAAGATGGGTCTGTGAGAGATGGGGCAAAATTGATGTTCGCTAGAATAGGGGAAGTGACCAAAGCTTGTTTATGCTTAAAGTGAATCCTAAACTGGGACCATATCTTCAGGCAGCCAGAAATTATTGGGTTGTTTGTCCAACAACGTTTACTTAGAGGTAGTGGGGAACAAATTAAAGAGCGAAGCGAAACAGGATTACTCGAAAACTGTTCCATTCGGCACCAGACCGGCGAGTCATCATCTGATGCATCAGAGACCCAGAACAGCAGTTTATGGATATTGGCCGCCCGTGCAGGACTTTGAACCGAACTGTCATTCTGAGATTTATTGTCTGTACATGATACATGTTGTATGACACATTGTTTAATGTGCTGCTGCCTGCTTTCACCAGGGCAGTCTTGTCAAGGGGATTTTAATTCTAAATGAGTCATTTCATTTTTCATGAAAAAATAAATTGAAGACAAAAACACTACTGCTTTACATGAGCCATTAATATGAACATATTATACCAGGTTGTGGAGAATTGTCCTTAACCATAACACTTTGTATGTAGCTCTTATACTGTTTGGGTGAGCAGGCACTAAAAAATCCTTCCTGGGTTGTGTAGCATCCTTTAGCATAACTTGCTCTGTTTGTTGTTGTTGTTGTTGTTGTTGTTGTTGTTTTAAGCTAGGCTTATTAGCAGTCTATAAGAGTGGTATTAAGTACATGTTGTTAGACTCACAACAAAGGGATTTAAAAATGGATGGAAGCAACAGAGACTGAGATATCTTGATCTTGGCAAAACTTGCTCCTCAAACCCTGGATTCTACATTTCCCATACTCTTTATGTCAAAAAGCTTGTTACAGTTCAGACCGCTTTGAAGTGAGCTGTTTTTTTGCAGATGCCTCACAGTCCTGGCAGTCGGCCATCACGGGTTATAATCAGCTCTTTATAACATGTATTCCATAACCCCCACAACCCCAACCCCGGCTGCAGCTGGTCAGATATTTTATCCTTTTGTGAGCACTTACTAAGGAAAACACCGGCCAGAGGAAACACTAGACGGTTTGGAGCAGCAGACAGGTAGAGACGGTAATGTGCCGACGGTAAGGTTTGGAAACACTTCCATCTGTATAATGAGAGAGAGACAGAGAGAGAGAGAGAGAGAGAGAGAGATGTGGCCTTGAGGTGAAGGAATGACCCAGAGGAGTGAGAAGCCAATGAAGTTAAGTTCTAAGTTTCACTAAAGTGTTTCCTGGCAATGTGTGTGTGTGTGTGTGTGTGTGTGTGTGTGTGTGTGTCTGTGTGTGTGTGTGTGTGCGCGTGCAAACCTCCCTAAAACATTAAGACTGCAGTATTTCTACTGTATGCCCTGAGGGTGCATGTTTCAGCTTACTCATTTAAGAATCTGTTTGTGAGTCTGCATGTGTTAATAATTCAGCCCGCTCTCATCCCAAAGTCGTCAAATACCGCCACTTTGTCAGCGATTTAGGCACTGACGCCAAAAGCCACCTCAGTACGCCACCGATTTTTTATGTCTAAAAAATGTTGATTTATTCAGAACATCCGTGCACAAAAAGAGGAGTGCTCAATGTGCACAATATAATATTTAAAAGTGACAAAAACAATAGCAAACGTTTCAGTCATTGACGATCATCAGTGCTGCTGACGTGTGAGCTTCACAGAACAGATACAGACACAGACAGATTCCTACCACGGGTAATGTTCAGTCAGCTGGTGCCACTAATTAACATCCTCAAATACCAAAGTAGGATAGCGGAACATGTACAAATGTAGAGCAACACCACCATACCAGAAGTACAGAGAGTTGTTGACTAGAGATGATACACCGTCTCATGGTGGTCACTTCATGTGAACCAGCATGTTTTTAGAACGTTGCAGAATGGAGCATAGCAAGTAGTTGCCTATATTAACTTGTCTCGTTGTGAATCTTTGGTCTGAATTGAGCATAAGTTTTAAGACGCAGAGTTTCAGGGTTGAGACCTGAGTAAGATTTGGTTAAAGGTAAAACATGTGGACACGTAGGTGTGATAGTTAACGCCTGTTGCATGCTTCTTGCCTCGGGCTCTACAAACTTGCATGCACCCACAGACCTTCATAACTTCAGAACACAAAGCCTCTCACCTCTTCAGAGGGTCAATCGTGCAGGAATGGAGAGAACCAGAGTCAGATTTTATCGTCCACTTGTTTGCTCCCTACAAACCTCCAGTGAACATTTTTTAGCATTAGAATACATTTTCAGTGGTTTGTCTTGGCTTTAGGTCTGTTATAATATTTCATCTGCGTGAGAGACAATGCCAGCTGTTGATTACAGTAAAATAACAGAAACAGTAAAAGCAGAGTGGGAACCTGGGCTTCCTGCTGGCTGAGCTCAAAGTCATGGACTCAACTTGTCCTCAGCTCAGACTGCTGTTGGTCTGCTACAAAAAAACCCCAAAAACACAAACTTGAAAACCATTTGGGACTCAAGGCACCGTTTCTCACTTCATGATGTTTCAGTAATTCATTACAGGAAACCAAGTAGCTGAAAACTGAAGCAGGTTCATCTGTAAATCTTGCTGCGCCACTGGTTCGTCCTCAAGGCACCCCGTGATCCTGTGGCACCCCCTTTGGAAACCACTTACACAGTCAGCTACTCTTACCTTCTTGATGTTACCAGGTGAACAATGGCTTTTAAATTTGTGCATTCAGTGCTGCTGAGTGAAAATATGAGTCATTCAGTAGTATGTACACTCACCAGCAACTGCTCGTTAACGCAAATAGCTAATCAGCCAATCACATGGCAGCAACTCAATGTATTTAGTCATGTAGACATGGTGAAGACGAGCTGCTGAAGTTCAAACGGAGCATCAGAATGATGAAGAAAGGTGATTGAAGTGACTTTGAACGTGGCATGGTTGTTGGTGCCAGACAGGCTGCTCTGAGTATTTACTGGGATTTTCAGCACAACCATCTCTAGG
The DNA here is from genome assembly GCF_006386435.1 of Epinephelus moara. Lineage (NCBI taxonomy): Eukaryota > Metazoa > Chordata > Actinopteri > Perciformes > Serranidae > Epinephelus > Epinephelus moara. The sequence goes on along the minus strand of NC_065529.1, from coordinate 49,628,643 downwards.
GTTTACAGAGGATGGTCCCAAAAAGAGAAAATATCCAGTGAGCCAAAATGCCTTGTTGATGCCAGAGGTCAGAGGAGAATGGCCAGACTGGTTCAAGATGATAGAAAGGCAACAGGAAGTCAAATAAGCACTGGTTCCAACCAAGGTGTGCAGAAGACCATCTCTGAAGCAACAACACCTTGTCCAACCTTGAAGCAGATGGGCTACAGCAGCAGAAGACCACACCAGGTGCCACTCCTGTCAGCTAACAACAGGAAACTGAGGCTACAATTCACACGGGTTTTCTCACCAAAACTGGACAATAGAAGATTGGAAAAACCACATTAAGATGGAAGCATGGATCCATCCTGCCTTGTATCAACGGATAACGCACCATGTCACAAAGCTCACATCATCTCAAACATGACAATGAGTTCACTGTACTCCAATGGCCTCCACAGTCACCAGATCTCAGTCCAATAGAGCACCTTTGGGATGTGCTGGAACGGGAGATTCTCATCATGGATGTGCAGCCGACAAATCTGCAGCAACTGTGTGATGTCATCATGTCAATATGGACCAAAATCTCTGAGGAATGTTTCCAGCACATTGTTGAATCTATGACACCAAGAACTAAGGCAGTTCTGAAGGCAAAGGGGGTCCAACCTGGTACCAGCAAGGTGTAACTTATAAAGTGGCCGGTGAGTTTATATGAACATGTACGATCATGCACACATAATGTTTTTACACACTTTCCACCAAAAAAACACAATTTCTTTCCTTTGCTTTCTGTAACACACACACACACACACACACACACACACACTTGGGCACAGTTGGTTTGTTCAGTGTTTCCTGGCTGAGGGCAGGTCATGCCTAGGTGGGGAAACTGTGACATGTCAAAGACGCCCCTGATTATAGCCACAACGGGAAAACAGCCAAAACTAACACACGCACACATACAGTATGTACCACCACTTGGCCTCTCGCGTGTGTGTGTGTGTGTGTATGCCAGTGGTAAAGACTCATGGGAACTAAAAGCATCTGTAGTTTGGGGCTCAGCAACAAAGGGATCGGAGGGCGCCAGTGTGGCAAATCCGGCCAACACACTTCCAATGAAGAAGGAAAACAAAATCTGTGATGACCTTAGTAGTAAACTAAACAAATGGAAAACTTCAGTTACACTTGATGAACAAGCGAACGTGTGTTTTGTCATGGTCACCCTGACAACCCAGATGCTAATGAAGGTTGCTATAATGAATGTGTATGCTTTGCAAAATGAAAACATGGTGGATGGCGACCAAAAGGTTGGACAAGAGGCCTTAAATGTAGAATTTTTATCAAGTCAAATAGCAGCTTTCCAACCATCACTTTTTGGAAAATAACCCATGTGCTCTCTTTGGAAAAGCAGAGATATTTTACTGGCAATGTGTCGATCGGTCCACCACTTTGATCCAGACTGAAATATATCAACTACTCGATGGACTGGGATGACAGACATTAATGGTTCTCAGAGGATGAATCCTGCCGACTTAGGTAATCATCTGACTTTTCTCTTACACCTCCATCAGGTCAACATGTCGGGCTAAAGAATATCTTAGTAAGTAAAACATTAATAGGAAATGGAGTTTGCAGAGTTTTCTGGGGCCATGCTACCATTTTTGGAGGATAAGTGTCCATAGCTATGGCAACTGTCATCATCTGTCACCAATCTAGTTATGTCATCTATGTCATCAAAAGAGAAACGCCTACATCAAGAGAAGCTCTCGGCAGAGGAAAAGGAGTAAAACATTTCAAAATAAAAGTGAGTTAATGGTATTGATCCTGACAAATTAACACAAGGAGATAAAGAATTGTCAAAGGACCTTGACCGCTCGCCACCCATTAATGTCACTGATGTCTCTCTTTGGTGTTGGCACTTGGGGCCTGTCAGCAACTCTAAAACTTTCAATCTTTGGAGACCCATGTCCAGCACGTTGTCGTAGCAGGTGGTCAAATATTGCCGCTTTGTCAATGCTGTTCACGTCTACATCTTGCGCCAAGTATCTTCCTGTGTTAATGGCTTGTCAGTTTATGCCTGTTAGAGCCTTATATTACTGTATATCACTGGCAACATTTCTAACTGATGCCGTCCAGCGGCGAATCATACCACCACAACAGGTGCTGTCCCGGGAACTGCCCATTGTTCCGACCATATTAAACTCATTGTTCCGAAGTCCCGTTGTTCCGAAATCATCATGATGCCCTGTGGTTAAGGTCTGGTTAGGTTTAGGCACAAAAACCACTTGGTTAGGGTCAGGAAAAGATCATGGTGTGGGTTAAAATGAAAAAGAAAGTGACAAACACATAAGCCGTGAGCCTGCTTCGCCTCAAGCCTTTCCCAGTTGACCCAGAGCCGGTCGCAGCGCACCATCAAGGCAGAAATACGCCCGCCGGGAGCCGTTCAGCACTGCGGAGAGCTCCCCACACAACCCGGACCCCAGAGTTAATAACAGGAGGTTATGGTGTTTCATTCTCTTCTCTCTATGACACTTGTATCTCGACCAGTAGCCTACTTTTGTTGCGTTGCTGATCTTCTATGGTACACAAATACAGTATAGCCTAGTATAATCACATATTGGAACAACGGGACTAATGACATGGACCCGCTGTCCCGCCATGTTATTAACAGATGCCACCTGGTGGTGTATTATACGTCAAAGGTGGCTTTTGCCGTTGGTGTCTGACTCACTGACAAAGCAGTGGTATTTGACAAGTTTGAAACGACAACGGGCTAAACCTTTAGATCTACAATCCAAGTGCTAACACATAACGTTAGCCTACCCGTTTGTCTGACTGTAAACTACATTTCTTGTTTTGAATCTTGTTGACTAAGTAGTGTTTTGTGTTAGTTCAGCAGTTCTTTTTGGATTGTACGAGGCATCCCTGCTTCACTCTTTCAATGATTTTGGAAATGCTGTGAAGAGCTACAACAAAGAAAACAACATGTGAATGAACCTAGGAAAAGCCGCGACTCCACCTTGCACTGGGGGTCTGATCTAAGAACGTCATGACTCTCTGCCATATCAGAAAACTTCCTGTCGTCACTGTCAACAAAGCTGCTCTCCTCCTGGCGAGTTTACCCGATGAGCATGAGCTTTCAAAGCAGCAACACTCAACGCTCACGTTAGCACAACAGCTCGACTTTGTTGTTCAGCCCATTAATAACCTGTGTGGTGCCAACAGTTAGCCCGGTCACTGTTTGTGTTGCAATATTTTGCAAGGCCACCGTAGCTGCATCCTGGCTCAGCACAACTCAGGACAGCTGTGATTGGTTTAGAGAAACACAAACAATCCAGAGTGTTTTTTTTATCCAACAGCAAAATGTTAATGTGGTGACGCGACACAAACAGTGCTGTGGTGACAGGTCTGAGACTACAATATCAAAACATCAACAAGATAGATTGGGACAAAATTTGGTTCAGATATTTCTCTCCCCCACAGGATGAAGCTCAGTAACTTTGGTGACCCTTTGACTTTTCCTCTAGCGCCACCAATTGGTTATCTAATCTATCTAATAGGATATCTGGACAACTATTGGAATGGTTGCTTTGAAATTTTGGGCAGAAATTCACGTCCCACTTTGGATGAATTTGCAATAATGTTGGCCATCCTGTGACTTTATATGTGGTGCCATCATCAGATCAAAATTTTATTTTGTAACATCACCTAACCCTTTGCTTTATGATCAAACGAATAACATTCCCATCAGCCTCAACTGATCCATCAGAAAATCATCACTCGTGCTCGACCAGGACTAAATGCACAAATCTGCTATTTTTAAATATTCCATCGTTCTGAAAATGCTGACATGTGACCCTGTTTCATGGACGATCAACGAGGTGCAGCACTTCCTTTGCATCGCCTGCAAAGAGGAAATACAGCTAGAGCTTGATGTGACTGACGTGGCTGTTACTAAAAGCCCGGCCTACATTTAAAAGGACTATCTGCTGTGAAGACGCTTAACAGACGCAGGGTTTAAATACATGTCCATATGAGTTAGGTGCGGGTTCAAAGGGTACTGTACTGCATGTGTTTGGTGGAAACACAGCTTTAGGTCACAGCGACAACTAGATGGCATCTCTCCAGTGATGACTCATGTCCCCAAAAAGAGTTTAGAAACCTGCAGCTGATGTAATGACATTTTATTTGGTGTTTTGAGAGAACAACTGAAGATAGATCTAATATAAAAAGGAAACAATTCAGCTACCAGTTGAAAACATGACAACCGTGTTTATAAAGTGCCTCTTAGAATGAAAGCAAAAGCCTTTATTAGGATTAGTAATAGAGTTATGAGTCATCCAAAGACCCCTGAATTACAAAATAGTCGTGTTTCGAAGGTCAACATCGTTCGTGGTTTTGATATACTCACTGATGAACTGCAGGTGATGCAAATCTTTCCACAATGGATTGATTCTGTTTAGGAACAAAACCTTTAATATTCATGCTTGCACTTGTTTTAGTGCAGCAGCAGCAGGGGTTTTCCACAAAACATCTTTTTATGTTTTTACTTGTTTGAGCATAGTTTTGTGTTCCACTCGATAATAGTGCGTCCAAAAAGTATTGAATTCTATTGAATAATATGTAAATCCAGTGTATAAGCCAGCATTGTCAGGGAGAAGGTCAAATAGACCCATTGGTACTTTTCTAGGGTATCACTGCTCCATTTAAGAGGGACAATAAAGGACAATGTGCACCATGAGAGTGCCGCAAAACACAACAAGTGATATTAAGGGCATCATATTAAACTAATTTTGGTTTAGATTATACAAATGGAATGAGACTTTATTTGTAAACACATGGATGAAAATATGCAGCAAGAAGGTCAGTGTCACCAGGACTGACTGTTGGCTGCAACCAACCTCTCCTCATACAAAGGTTCATATGATGTCCTACAAATTAACGTTAAGTTCAACACATTCTCATCTCAAGTCGTCACATAGCGCCGCTTTGTCAGTGGACTTTCACATCTGCATATTGCGCACTAGGTATCCTCTTGTGTCTGCTGTCGACAATCTGGTACACCGCAACCAACATCGAGACATTACCAAAACATGTGGTTAGGTTCAGGCCACAAAAGCACTTGGCATCCAACGCTGAGACATCAATAAAAGCACATGTTTAGGTTTAGATAAAAACATAATGGTTTGGCTCTACGTTCATACAGGAAATACCAGCCTCCTGGGTGAAAGTCCTGGGTTTGTTGTACCCATCCACCGTCTCTTCCGCTTGCCCTTTAGGGACTTTCCAGCTCATTGTAGTAAATTGTCACCGTCAGCGTTTCAAATTGATGTCGGGACAGGTGCTGTCTGGCCGACTGGCAGTGTATCATAACAACACAGAAGGTTCTGTCCAGTCATGTTAAAAACTCACATGCCTGGCAGTGAATCATCATAAAGTTACGGAGGTTAGTTTCAGACAAGTTAAGTTACTGTGGTTAGGGTTTAAGTAAAGAAACATAGTGACAAGGTACCCTAAAATGACTCACTTAAAGTCTGGTCCAGGCACCGCTCTCCAAGGGAAAGTCCCTGGAGAAAGTCCTGTGTTTTGTGACCCATCCACCACCCCAACCTGCCTCCTTACGAGACCACTTTCCGCTTTATTCGTTACTCCCATCAGCACATTGGTCACATGATCACAGCCTTCCAAATGACGTGGGTTATGTGCAAATTAATGGCTCATCATTACGTAGAATATGTACAAACTTTGGTGCATTACTTTTATGAGGGAAACGTACGTACAGTGCATGAGGACAGCCTGCTGCAACCCAGCATGTACTGGCCTAACCATGGGGAGCAACTGGCGATCAGCTTCCTGCTCAGTGACACTTCAACCCCGTAGCTGTCTACCCTTGTTGTACCCTGGTGCTCCGATCACTTGGCTATCTTCCCTCTCAACAGCTTTTGTCCCAGCGTAAGTTTGTTTGCAGTTGGCAGCCTTGTAGTCAAACAGGAGCCTGTTACTGAGGATAGAAAGGAAATCCCCAAATTCTTGTTGGAAAGTTAATTCGCTTGAAAGAAAACCGTGAAACCAAGTAGATGAACATTAAAACAGCATGTAAAACAGATTATGAATGCAATCAGTGAGTTCATCATCCACATAATCTGACTGAAGATCATTTAACAGATTTATTTCATGCAGTCAGAACAGTGGCAGACACAGGGTCGAGCTTCTGACTGTTTTAGATGCATCTTGTGTGCTGAGCCATCCAGAGCAGGAGCCACTTCTACCTTTTTTTATTGTTCAGTTACTATAAAGGATCACCTGGAGCTTTACAACTTCCCAAACTCAAATTACTGCAAACTAAACAGAAGCAGCAGGTCTGAGGGGAAATTGAGGCTGCTCCACAAATGCCTGGTAACTGCTGGAGGCAGTATTCACATCATTTACTCAAGTGAAAGCGTAAAAATACTCCATTACAAATTGCATTGAAACGGTTAATGAGTAAAAGTAACAATATTTTGTCTTAAAGAAAGTACTTAAATATCAAAAGTAAAAGTGACAAATGCTAAAAGAAAAATAGCTCCTGTGATTCATCTGAGGTTCCTACAAAGAACTGTGGTACCAATTATCAGTAAAACAGTTTTTACAGTCAGTCATTTAGTGGTTACGTCATGGAAACACAAATATATAAACACAGATAACCATCACAGAACACTGTCTACTTTTTCTGTAATTTGTACTAAGTTACAGGTTTGAGACGTCCGACCATGAAATTATACACTAACTAGAAAAATCCACGCAGTAGAGTGCAGATCTCTGCCAGGCGACCAAGCTGTTAGATAATTCTTGTATTTCAGTACTTCACTAAATGTAAATTTTCATTCCCCCACTGAATAGCCCATAGACAGTACAGATAACTAGAGGGTGACCAATGAGAAATAAAAGGTACAAGAGGAGAAAATGGGAGTGAGTGAAGGAGCGAGGAAGGAAGAATGAGACGAGGGAGAGAGAAGGGAAGGATGGAGGGAGGGAGGGAGGCGTGAGGCCAGTGACAAGCCAACAGGTTGACCAGTCCAGCCAGCGCAGTGTTGGTGTTGGCAACACATGCTGGTACACACACACACACACACACACACAAATCCAGTAGAGGTGACCTCACTTCTGTAAAGTTTGTGCTAACATATAATCACCCGCTGAATGGCCAGAGCTGGCTTTATAGACTCCCAGAGCTCTGGAATCAAACACACACACGCACATAAATATGCATGGACAAAAACACACACTGAGCACACACAACACACAGGCACAGACACATATGAAGCCTGCGTGTACACACTCACACCCTGGGGCCGTGCTCTCACTGTAACTGCCCACTTAAAGCTTAAATATCCACAAAAACAGGCCAGACCACAGCATTAACCTCAGACAACACCACAGAAGAAGAATTAAAGTAGTGACTGCATTCAGTGGCAGAAATTTCTTCTTCAACATGACCACATTAAAGAGGAGAAGTTTGTGTGTTTGCCTATTTACACTTCATTAAAGGTCCAGTGTGTAAGAGTTAGGAGGATTCAGTGGCAGCTACAGTGAAGACTGCAGATTACAACCAGCTGAAACTGCTCCTGGTTAGAATTCCTTAAGTGTTCATTGTTCAGGAGGTTTTTATCAAAAGCTGAATATTCACAGAGGTCTCTTCCTCTCCACGTCTAATGGACCAGCTGATTTAAACTGGTAAAAACACTGAATCAAGTAAAAACAAATGTTTTCCAACACAGCTGGTCACAGGGCTGGTCACTACACGAATGTTCCCATCTAGAGTCAATGTTTGGTTTGTCTGTTCTGGGCTACTGTAGAAACATGGCGGTGCAACATGGTGATCTCAGTAAATGAGAACCTGCTCCCTATGTAGAGATAACAGTCAGGCCACTGTAACACATAAAAAATATATAAACGGTTAGTTTTATTACAAGAAAATATTACAAGATTTTGATGCTCCACAGTGAACAGGTGAGTTTTTCTTGATATATTGTGTTTTTTTTGTGTCCTAAATGTTACTGTAAAATTTTCTTGTAAAAATATTATGCCATTTTCTCAAGGTACTTAACTTTTTTTTTATATATATAACGACTTATTTCACCAGAAATTGCAACTTTGGTCTTTAGATATTACATTTTTTTCTTGAAATATTGTATTATTTTCTTAAATGTTATTGTGAAATTGTCTCATAAAAAACATGACATTTTCTCAAAATACTTTGACTTTTTAAAAATATATATTATGAGTTGTTTTTCACCAAAATTCACAACTTTGCTCTTTAGATATTAAAACTTTTCTTCTAGACAAATTACAACTTTTTTTCTTGAAATATTGTAATTTTTTGTCTGAATATTATTGTAAAATTGTCTCATAAAAATATTATGGCTTTTTCTTAAAATACTTTGACTTTATATATATATTTATATATATATATACTTTTATTTGCTCTTTAGTTATTTCTTTTCTCCTAAAAAAAAAAAAAAAAAAAAATTCTTGAAATATTGAATTTTTTTTCTTTTTCTTCTTCTGTTATTGTCTCATAAACATATCATGCCATTTACTAAATACTTTTTTTCTCAAAATATATTATCTTTTTTTCTAGAAATTATTTCTTTTATCCCCATAAAATTTTGGCTTTCTTCTTAAAATATTTTGACCGTGTTCTTTTAAAATATGACTTTATTTTCTCAGATTATTAATCTTATTGTGGCCGTAATACTCTTTCACGATTAGTTTTAGTGAAAACACAGATGACCAATAAGGTCTGAGACTCAACAGAGCAAAAAATATTTATGTTCTGATATCATGTTCAGACATTTATCATGTTGACATTTGGATGTTCCTGTTAAAACGTCAGGTCAAATCGTTTGGAGCGATGTTCAAAGACGAGTGTGTCTCCTATCAGACTCGCCCTGTCAGATGTTTTGCTGTGTTTGGCTGGGAACAGTGAGGGGAGCTGTTTCCTTATTTCCTTCCTGCTCTGTCCCGATTGGCTCAGACACATTCTTCTTCTTCACTTGTTATTCAGCTGTCAGACTCCAACATTCACTCACACTGTCTCACTAAATCTGTCTTTATCTGTCGCCTGTCAAAGTGTGACAAATCATCTTCGCTCTGAGACAACGCGGCCGGTCTTTCCATTGTTAAACGCTGCTACCGTCACACAAACGTTCAGACAATGGTGTTGTTTTAGTTTTTATTGTTTCTTTGGGAGTAGAATTACCAGAATAGGCCCTACCAGTGTGTGTGTGTGTGTGTGTGTGTGTGTAGGGGGTCATGGCTGTGCTGAGTGGCTCGTTGTTTGGTTGGTATTTTATTGCTGCAGCCTGGTTTTCATTGACAGTCCCATCAGACTCTTTACACTCAGCAGCTCTCCAGCTTTATGTTCGTACACATGCATGTCCAGCTGCTGAGAGTTTAGAGAGGATTAACACTCGCAGGAACACACAGCTAACTGAAGGTGCGCAGCCACTGAGAGCCTCTCCACAGCCTCACCGTATTCAGGAGGACGGATGAACTGCCGAGTGTTCATGACCAGAGGAATGGACAGATTTTAGGTGGTAATCCTGCACTGTAAATCTTAGCAATTTACAGTGGCGCTAATAGACGGTTGGCCGGAGTTACTGTTCCTACGTTTGTCAAGGTTCCTGTTCTTCACATAAAAACTGGAAAAGTGCACTCAGTAGGATGCAGATCTGCTCCAGGCGGCCAAGCTGCCGCCCAGGCTGATCGCAGCCACTCTAGTCAATTCTTATTTCAGCAGACGTGGTGCACCACCTTAAAGAGGCATTCCAGAAGCTAAGAGAAATACGCGCCTCGTCTACTATTGACGGAGCTGCTGTGCATTGACCAGACCAGACCAAGTTTTCCTGCCGACAGGCACCGGACAGAAAATATAGATAGAATATAATAATAAAGATGAACGTGTTTTTCAAAACTAAAACACAACCAAGAATCTTTGATCCGTGTTGTTCATTACAGTATCAACTTTGTCTTTAGGCTACAGCACAAGATGGAAGGAAATAACAATAAAAACAATGAAAATAAACACAAAAAGAAATCATTTACTATTTATTTACCCGTGGTAAGAGCAGCAGGCAAAACCTCTGAAAAACTCCTGGTGTGGTATGATGCCATGCCAATGAACGGAACAAAACCGGGTCGCAGCCATGGCAGCCGAAGCGCGGTGTTCCTGGTGGAACTGTAAAGATGGCAGTGAAGATTACAACACAGGGACCATTCATCTCGTATTGTGACTAACTTTAGTGGATCATAACACATCAGGTATGGAATTAATCTGCTCAAAATAAGACCAAACTCTTCTATGAATGTCAGTTTTTGAACCACGACGAAAGACAAACTGTGGACGGTAAGGCTCGTTTTCTACCCGAGCTGATCTCCGGAAAATTTGTGGCCCCTACTGGCCGCTTAAGAGGAGTGAGGAATCAGCAGTAACGGTATAAAATAGTCAATAAATACTTTGTTTTTAACAATAATGAATTACTGCAACCACGAGAGGTCCTGAAGCATACAATCACAAATGTGCAAACAAAATATTAGGCTGATTGGTCCAGTAGTTTGCAAGATTAGCTGCGGACAGACAGTGGCAGATTTATCATCTCAATTCTTAGTCATTTTCAAAACATTATCCTGATAGGAGTCGCAGGGGGGCTGGAGCCTATCCCAGGTGTTATTGGCCGAAAGGCGGGGTACACCCTGGACCAGTTGCCGGACTATGACAGGCATTAGACATTAGAGGAAATGGGTTTATTGTGTTAGTCCGACTAAAACCAGACTTTTAAAGTCCATGTAAACATGTTAGTCGGACTGAAAATCGTACAAAATTAAATTTCTCAAAGTCAGACTAACACACCCAGATCATGTGACTCCTGCATGTATACAGTCAATCAGACCCAAAATGGCCGATTTGCTCTGAGCATGCTCCACAGTTTCAGCCCTGTGTTTTGACCCGGAAGTCAAATATAATGAAATACATAACAGAAGAAGAAGCCGGTAACAACATGGAGAAATCTACATCCAGAGCCGTGACTTTTTGGACGGACGAGAGGACACAGTTCCTGCTGTGTCCGCTGAAAGAGTTAAACATTTTAAAATACATGGGCAGGAGGAAGACATGAAATGGTGATTGTTTGGTCTGTGACGTAATAGGTCAACAGGAAAAAGGTCCAATACTAACAAGCTGAAAGGGGGCATATCTCCACCTATCGTAGAGGAGTCGCACATACTTGGCTCAATAAATGGATTCCCCTCCCGTGCTTGTATACTGGGACAAGGACAGGAGTCCAACTGAAAGGCCTAGTCGCGCTGTAACTGTAGCTCACATTAACTGTGCATGTAAACATACTGATAGAGACAGACAACCATTCACACTCACATTCACACCTACGGACAATTTAGAGTCACCAATTAACCTGCATGTCTTTGGACTGTGGGAGGAAGCTGGAGCACCTGGAGGAAACCCACGCTGACACAGGGAGAACCCCACCTCTCGCCCAGTGTCAGCTGGAATAGGCTCCAGCTCCCTTGTGACCCCTAACAGGATAAGCGGTTACAGAAAATAAATGAATGAATGAATGATCAGATGATATCAGATAATCAATAATGATGATAATTTGTTGGTGCCTTAAAGTGCAGGAGGCAAAGCAGTCTCTGAGGTCGTCCAGACTCTGACCCACACAATGAGGACAACATCAAACTGAGTCTGCACTTTATTCAGCCAAAAAAGAGGAAGTCTTCAGCACCACACAATAACAGAACCCTGCAGTAATAATTTCACCACTGAGTGAAGCCAGTAAGCTGATACTGTGTGTGATAAGTAAGCAAAGAGAAAACCCCCGGGTCGCCCCGTTAGGCCCTGTAGTAGAAAGCAGATGATAACTAGATCCGTTTGGCCCCAAAACTAAGCTCATCATAATGAATGCTCACTGGCCCAGTTGGGCTCGAGTTGTGACAAATTAGCAACTGAGTGAGGCTTGGCGGGCCTTCTTTAGCCTGTAGTGGAAAATATTAGCAGAGATTGGTCATAGCGTGTGAATAATCTACATTCAGCAAAACATGAGCAGAGTGTAAAACTCCTCAGTAGTGTGTGCGTGTGTGTGTGTGTGTGTGTGTGTGTGTGTGTGTGTGTGTGTGTGTGTGTGTGCACTCATCGTACATTGTCAGTCATGTGTATGGTTCATATTTTCCACTGGTTGTAGTTGTGGAGCAAATAACCTGTTAAAATACATACACACACATTGCACCCCCCCCCCTCCAAAAACACACATACGCACAGAGTTGATTTACAGGTGGTGTTAAGTATGACTAATGGCGTCGTTTGTTTTGCTGTCATGTTATTTCCCTGCAGTGCTGTGGAAATATCTGGCACGTCACCTATTAGAGCTGATAATGACTTCATCCCTCACTGCTTTTCTTTGCGTGTGTGTGTGTGCGTGTGTGTGTGTGTGTGGACAGAGAGGACGAGAGGGGGAGCAAGAGAGTTTGTTTGCGTCAAAGAAAAATACAGAAGTGTGAGAGGGAACGAGATGGAGAAAGAGTTAGGGGACAGATGAGAGCGAGATCTTTATCATTCATTCATGATGAAAAATGTCAGTAAAGAATATTGGCGTTCAAACTGATACTTAACCCTTTAACACTTTCCCTGCCAGAGTATTATTTTTAAGTTGCCAGCCACTGCCAGCATTTTGGGTCATATCAAAAACAGGAAGTGTCGGAGTCTGAGTCCATCAACATCTCCATGGCCGTCGGCGCTGGTTTACATCTTCTTCAGGCCTCCAGTACATCTTGTTTTTGTTTGTTTTTGGACACAGCAGTGTTGTTCTATTTCACAAGATGTGTAACAGCGCCCCCTATCTTATAATAGTGAAATGTGGTATTTTGTGCTAATTATGCCAGAAATTCCCTCGGGAATTTCCCCATAATGGCCACAGGAGATCGTTGTGTGTATGATCCTGTTTCATCAGATCTAAACGTGACATGCATCAAGTGCCGCCCCTAGCACACACTGGATCAGTCCTGCTGCAGGTTGTTGACAGATGACCACATAAAGCTATTACTTCTTTTAGTGAGAGATCTGTACATCTTCCACCTCTGCATTAGCTTATAATCACGTGTGGACACCCCAAGAGCTGATCTCCAGAGAGCAGTATCTTTTTGGCCATGGTCCTTATAATGTTGGGACTGTGGATCATTTAGCTCGGGATATTTCTTAACCTCAACGAGTCTCTCCTCATCCATTCTTCGTCACACGAGAGACACAGCAACAGAGATCTCACTGCATCCCTGTCAGAGTTTACTTTGAACAGAAAAGTTCTACAAATGTCTGAACCAAATGTTGTGTCAATCTATCCACTAGTTGTCAAGGCTCATGATCATGAATGTCTGAAAAAAAGTTTCATGGCAATCTGTCAAATACAGTAGCATGCAAAAATGTTGGCACCCCTGGTCAAAATTTCATTCACTGTGAATAGTTCAGTAAGTAGAAGATGAACTGATCTTCAAAAGGCATGAAGTTAAAGATGAAAGATGCTTTTTAACATTTTAAGCAGGATCAGTGTTTTAATGTTGTTTTCTACAATTTTAGAGTGAAGCAAATGAAAGAATGTCAAAGGTTTGTGCACCCCAAGACATTTGAGCTCTCAGACAACTTTTCCCAGGGTCTCAGACCTTAATGAGCTTGTCAGGGCTCTGGCTTGTTCACAGTCATCGTTAGGAAAGGCCAGGTGATGCAAGTTTCAAATCTTTATAAACACTCTGACTCCTGAAACCTTGTCCCAACAATCAGCAGCCATGGGCTCCTCTAAACAGCTGCCTAGCACTCTGAAAACTAAAAGACCTGATGAAGACTAGAAGAAGATAGCAAAGTGTTTTCAGTGAGCTGTTTCCTTACTTTGTAATGTCATTAAGAAATGGCAGTTAACAGGAACTGTGGAGGTCAAGTTGAAAACTTTCTGAGAGAGCTGCTCGTAGGATTGTTAGAAAGGCAAATCAAAACCTCTGTTTGACTTCAAAAGACCTGCAGGAAGATTTATCAGACTCTGGAGTGGTGGTGCACTGTTCTACTGTGCAGACACACCTGGACAAATATGAGCTTCATGGAAGAGTCATCAGAAGAAAACGTTTCCTGTGTCCTCACCACAAAATCCAGCATCAAAAGTTTGCAAAGGAACATCTGAAGAAGCCTGATGCTTTTTGGGAACAAGTCCTGTGGACTGATGAAGGTAAAACAGGACTTTTTGGACACAATGAGCAAAGGTATGTTTGGAGAAAAAAGGGACACCTGTCCAACTGTTAAACACCGGGGTGGATGGATGATGCTTTAGGCTTGTGTTGCAGCCAGTGGCACGGGGAACATTTCACAGGTAGAGGGAAGAATGGATTCAGTTAAATACCAGACATCACAGCATCTGTAAAAAACCTGAAGATGAAGAGAGGATGGCTTCTACAACAGGACAATGATCCTAAACACACCTCCAGATCCACAATGGACGACCTCGAGAGGAGCCAGCTGAAGGTTTGGCCACGCCCCTCACAGCCCCCCGACCTGAACATCATTAAACATCTGTGGATAGAGCTCAAAGAGCAGAGCATGAAGACGGCCCAAGAATCTCACAGAGCTAGAAGCCTAAATATCTCGATATGATAATTTTTTTCAACTTCCACGTGGTGTTAAACGAGAAAACGATCCATCATTACCGACAAAGACACTGTAACCTGAAGTGAGGTTGACAATGACTGACAACAACCTGAAGCTCCAGGAAAAACACCCCACCAAAGGTGAGCCCTCCTCAGCTGCAGAGGTCGGCTGTAGCTCTACACTGGCTAAACAACCAAAACTGGATTTTAATCATGGACAGCTGCAGGATACAAAGAAGTGATGAAGCTTGTGGAGGGATATGTGGTGGATGTAATGTTGCTCCACCAGTGACTCTCCGTGTTTCGGGCAGAAAATACCCCTAGGTAAATCGAAGCTGTCCAGCCTCAGCTACACGCTGACATTCACACAGAGAGACACATCTGAATTTTGGGGAGATTTGCAATTACTAGTTTTCTGGAGTGTAATAAAAGTAATATAACGAACGAACATAAGTAGTGTAATGAATTACTGTTGGCAGGGAGTAATAAGTAAAGAGTAACGAGTAATGCATAACATTTTTAGAGTAACAAGTGCAACACTGTCTGTCTCTGTGTCAGCCCTGTGATAGTCTGATGACCTGTCCAGGGTGGACCCCGCCTCTTGGCCAGCATCAGGTGGGTTAGGCTCCACCCCCAGCGACCCTGAACAAGTTAAAAGAAAAAGAATGGATGATTGAGAAGCAAGGAGAGCTACAGTGTTTGGGAGGATGGAGCACGTCTGGTGTATCAGTATCAAAGGTGTCCCAGCAGAACGTTGCATTATAACGAGGTGACTGATGTTATCCCACCTCACCCTCCAGTGGTTTTAATGCTTTGGCTGATCCGTGTATTTTTCCACATATAACATAAAGCTCTGAGGGCACCTGAGGACGAAGGCGTTCTGAATCAGTACTCACTCATTCATAATTTAAAGGCCTGTGGAACCAGGTTAAAGAACACGGCCCTGGGATGACGTAAACAGTGACTGCTAACTCCTTGGAGACATCTCTGATTCGACATTTCTGAAACTCTGCAGATTTGATTGTATGGTTCAGACTATCAGCGCGCTCGTCGGCAGGGCTGTCATTATATTGATTTCCTGCTGCAGCGTACTCTAAGTAAGAGGCAGTTATAAAACGTGGTGTACTGTGATTTCTCTGAATGATGAATCTCTTCTCCTCCATGTGCCTTTTTCTTTCACACTAACCCTCCCTCTGTTTCACACACACTGTCACACACACACACACACTGTCACACACACACATGCACACACACACACACACACACACACACACACACACACACACACGTGGATAGCACGTATAAAGGTGTAAATGGGTTCAGTGGGGAAATATTACTCGCGTGCGAGTAAATTTGTTAACTGACATTAAGTGATGCATGATGCAGCAGTCGTCAGAGAGTCTTCTGTATTCACAGTTTTATAAATCAGAATATTTCTGGCATACTTACATTTACTCATTTGTACGTACGCAAACATTTTGTGTGGCTTGTCCATTCTCTCTGCAGTTTAATAAATGAGGCCCCTGGTCTGATCCGTCTGGCCTGGGCTGAGACTGAGAAATCTTCTATTGAAATTCAGGTCTTAGACGAGATTTCTGTCTCTGTCAGTGGTTTTTAACATTGTCGACTGAAGCTGAGCGCTGACTTTTAATTGTTACTCCTCAGCTCCATAAAGTGTTACCTCAGTTTTGTCTCAGAAAACTGAGACACATCCAATCACTGATTTGTTTCATGCACTCAGAGCTTGTGTTGGACCACAGTCCTCTGGTGATGTGGTTATTTCCTGAAAACGAGTTCAACTTTTCCTTTCAGATTTCCCTTTATTGGAACCGAGGGACCTTAAAGTACACACACATGTATGGGTAAGCTTTGGATATATGTGTTTCATCTCTCTTATTTATTCAGTGACATTTGTTTCGTTCTGGTCGAACACTCAGTTGCTTTCAGGGAGACAGAAGAGACAGAGGGGAGAGGAGAGGAGTCTTCTGCCTCTGTAGCGCTCCTGGTGTTGGTAAACTGCAGCTGCAACAACATCCATCACCTCTCCGTGTCTCTCCGTCCCTCCCCCTTCTCCTCCTCAATGATACCCGAGCTCACCGACCAACCTGCATCCGCGCTTTCTTGTAGCCAGGCTTCCCCAGCTGTTCCGCTCCACCTAAATGAGCCTGCGCAATGGCCACTCGTCAAGTGTAGGAAACCAATAGCGCGTCTGCACAGCCGAACCGGGAGAGAGGGAGAGACAACACACATACACACACACACACACGGAGAGACACAGTGAAAACAGACGGGATGAAGCACGGGCGCGCGGACTGTTTGCTCCGGTAAACAAGCGGAGCAGGAGCCTGGAAATCACCGGCGGAAAGCGGAGGGGGGGATTTCGGGGACACAGCCATGGCGACGGGAGGAGGAGGAGGAGTGAGGCGGAGGAGGAAAGCGGGGCTCCCGGGATTCTGCTGGAAAACCTGCTACTTTCCTATTTTGTTCTGGGTCGTTTCCGTCTGCGGGGAGGAGAAGACGCTGATTGTGGAGGTAGGCGGTAGAGTCCCGCACCCTGACACCTAAACACGGTTATTTAAAACAAAGTGCGCGCTGTCAAGGATGTTTGTGTGTGTGTTTATCTCCACCCATGGGTGTTAAGGAATGAGCATCCTCCCTGCTTCACTCCCATCAGGTCAGCTCCGTTTCTGAACGCACGCGGGTTGGAGCGGAGTCGTGCTCTCCGGGATGTTTTTATGCGCGTTTCCATGTTTACACCCGCCGTCCCTCTCTCTCATTCCGCCTTCACCCCGCCACGAAAGTGACACCCACCCTCCATGTGCGGAGGGAGCAGGGGAAATAAAAGATTCACGAGTTGGTGAACTGAATTAATGAAAGCAGATCAACAGTAGAGCAGCTCCATCTCACTGCTGTGCTCTTTTGTTTTGGGCGCTGGGACGGCGCGCGCACCGGACCTCTCCAGTTGCCGTCCAGTGAATTTCCTAATCACAAACAAAGGTGGCGTAATTGCTCATCAGGTTTTATTGTTTCCGTTTGTTTAGAGGCTTCAGTCCGGCCGCAGAGCTCCGCTGCGAGGAATGAATAATTTGTTCCTCCGCTGGCTGAGCTTTTGGCGGAGGAGGGAGTCAGTCCAAGATGGTGAGGTGCCGGGGACTGTGTCAGACACCCTCATTAGAAGCGGCCTTAACGCACGCTGCTTGGCTGATTTACAGGCTGCTAATTATACTTGTTCATGGTTGATCCGGGTAATTAATCCCTCCGTCTCTTGTGCGCAATTGGAAACACATGATGGACAGTGAGGGTTAAAAAGCACTAATATCCACATGCAGATTATCGTGTGTTATATCTTTGGTGACTGGAGGAGTCTCTGTGATGAGCTCTTAACGCATGTTGTCAATAAATAGCCATCAGCATGCAGAGAGCATTAAAGTGAGGCTGAGTGAGTGTGCTGCTTTCATGTGTGCTGAACAAAGCATCTCCAGATTCTCCCCCTCGCTCCCTTCACTGAGTCCAAATATAGCCTCCCTCCATAATTTATGGAAATAGCAGGGAGTTGGAGGAGAGAAGAAGAGGAGAGATGGGAAGAGGTGCAGACATGATGGATTTAAAATTCTTGTGCACATGATGGCCAGTCGTCTCAGGCTGCTGCCGCCACACAAAGGCAGACAGAAAGTTCTTTGTTGATATGGGTGCAAATGAAATGTGGAACACTTGGATGATAAAACGATGCTTCCAGTAGTGTTTTCAGCTTCAGCAGGTGAAAGCATCCTCTGATATTAACGGTGATGTTTGTCAAAGAAAACATGGGATCCTTTGTTTGCTGAAGATGCATCACACCTTGTTTGGAAATGTGGGTCATGGATTGTGAAATCAAATCCTTGCAGACGTCTTTCGCTCTGGGAGACGTGATCAGCGGTGTTTTTATTTAGGGATGTTGTTAGTGACACTTTCATTCAGACAAAGAGAAGCGCCTGTGGCTGGGCTGAGCGTGGCTGCTAACAGCCGGGGTATGTCACGGTGCCACACAAAGGATGAGATGTTTTCACTGAGCCTGGTTTTCCCTGAGAAATCATAATCCCCTCAAAGCTATTGCTGGTACATGTCATGCTAATGTGGCCCCACACGGATGTGATGTATAGTTTTTGCCATAAATCAGGGTTTTATTAAAAGATAATTCAGTGAAAAATGTGCCCTCAGTCAGTATTTACGTCATTGGTACAGAAAACAAAAGTTTGTGTGAAAATCTATTAATCTGTTTGTTATTTTCTTGAGTTATTTTTTAGACTAAAATCACTGAAAAATGGCCAAAAGTCAGCCCCAAGGTGACTTCTTCAAACAGCGCTTTTGTCCAAACAACAGTCCAAAACCATAATATTCAGTTTACTTTAAGATATCACAAAGAAAATCAGCAAATCCTCAAAATTTAGAGGCTGAAACAAAATGTATTGATATGACTTGAATCATAAATCAGTAATTATCAAACTAGTCTCATAAACTGTTAATGTGTTTCCCTTTGAAAAGTAATGCACCCAGATTCGTTCATATTACACATATTTTGAAAGGCTGCAATCACGTGACTGATGCGCTGACGGGAGTAGACAAGGACGCAGGTTGAGGTGATGGATGGGTCACAAAAAACAGGACTTTCCACTGGGACATTCCCCAGGAGACGTATGTTCGGAAACATGAACTTTGGGTCATTTTAACACACGTCCTCGCCATGTTTCTCTTCCTAAACCTAACCACAGTAACTTTGCATTAAATACGTAACTTTGTTTCAGGACATAACGTCATTGGTGGAGCACTGATTTGTAGGGTGTGATACAAACCGCTCTATGAGCACACGAAAATGCACACACAACAGTTCATAATGCATTAAAGTTACGGAGGTTTAGAAAAAGAAACATGTTAAGATGAGTGTTCAGAAACATGAACTTTGAGTCTGTAAGGTTTGTCCTCATCGTGTTTCTTTTCCTAAACCTAACAACTGTAACTTTATGTTAATTGCGTAACTATATGTTGAAGAAGTAACGTCATTCGTTGGGCACTAATTCGTAGGGTATGGTGCAAACTGTACCAGGAGTGTACGAAAATGCAGTTTGTATGATAACGTACAAATGAGTGCCCAATGCATGACATTACATCCTTCACGTTCAGTTATGTATTTAACTTAAAGTTACTGTGGTTAGGTTTAAGAAAAGAAACACGGTGAGACCCGTAGGGGTGTGCGATATGGACAAAAAATAATATCTCGATATTTTGGGGGATTTTGAAGATAACGATAATTAGACGATATTCTTTTAAATATGTGTTTTTAACAGCCTGAGTTATAGCTCATTAATTGTTTCTCATGGATGATATTAATGGAAAAATGTTCTTAACATTTCTTGCTGCTTTTTTACCTGCTCTCTCTGTTTGACTCTGGTGACGGCCTTTTGTAGCGTCAATTCCGGGTCCATTTGCAACTGTTCAGATAGGCGTTTGTCCCGCAGACTCACCACAAGCCTGTCCCTCACCATCTCATCATGTAGAGCCCCGTAACCGCAGTGCTCCGCCAGGCAGTGCAGCGCCGTAATGAAACTGTCGGCCGTCTCGCCCGTTTCTTGATGCCGCTGATTAAACTTTGCTCTCTCAAAGATCACATTCCTGCGATTCTCTTCTGCTTGCGTCTCCAATCCAGAAGCAATGCGGAATCTGTCGAAGCGTTTAATCCATTTAGGCCAGTCTTCAGCCTTGAAGGTGAACTTTTCCGGCGGGGAGACTTGAAACTGTGCCATGTTGCCGCTTCGTTCAGCTAACTGTGGCTAGGCTAGGTAGCTCCATAGACGGTCTTCCGGTACTGCGAACTTTAGCCTGACAGGCTGGGACCTATCACTACAGTTGACCCACGTCTTTCGAAGCTGCTAGAACATCCGTGGGCGGTGTTGCCATGTTGTCTCGCTAATGTTTGTTTAGCAGCAGGCTGACCTGCCGGGAAGGTGCCCGTGAGAGATCATGTGACCACCTAGGCGTACTGCGGCGTGCTGCTGCATGCAAGTTACGTAACTCTTGTTCAGTGAATGTGTGGGGTTTCAACCTTTCAACGTGTGTTTTCAGTTGTTTTTGTGAAGTCATTTGCATACTCAATAACGTAAATTTGCACATCGTTAAAACAACAATGACGATATTATCGTTAACTATATATATCGCGCACCCCTAGAGACCCGTGTTCGCAACCATTTGAACTTTGACTCTTTAAGGTGCGTCCTCACCATGTTTCTTTTTCTAAACCTAACCTCAGTTACTTTACTTGCCTAAATCTAACCACCGTAGCTTTGCATAATTTGTGGGGTGCAAATTTGTAGACTATGATATGGACTGTTGTGTGTGCATTTTTATAGGATATCATACAAACCGTTCTATGACCACACGAACATGCAGACACAGTTGGTATGATACCCTAGAAATTAGCGTCACAAATGACATCATGTTAAATTTTGATCCAATGGCTTAAAACAACTGACGCAGCTGGGTAGCTGCAGACTTTGCCATGTTTGAAATCTTCAACCAAGTCACCAGAGTCAATGTTTGTAAAAGTTTCTGCAAACCATGGATACGTGACATCTGTACATTATTCTACAACTCATAGAATAGTTTATATGATATCCTTTGAAAACTGCCTGCTCAACAGTTTGTATGATATTGTACAAATTAACGCCCCAGAAATGGTGTTGCGTCGTTAACGTACCGTGATGTAATTAACATAAAGTCACTGTAGTTAGGTTTAGGAAAAGAAACGTGGCGAGGACGTACCTTAAAATGACTTAAAGTTTACGCGATTACAAACATGTGACTCCAGGGGAAGTCCACCTTTTTGTGACCCATCTACCACCCCAATCTGCCTCCTTGCAAGACCACTCAGGACTGCTTCCTTGTTTACCCCCTTCAGCGCCTTGGTCACAGGATTACAGCCTTTCAAAATACGTGGGATATGAATGAATTTGGATGCATCACTTTTTGTGGGAAAACATTTATGACAGTTTATGAGAACAGTCTGAATTAGTTGACTAATCAATTTAACGATGCGAGTGGTTTGAGCTTTAACGATATGCTTTGCTCGCATATCAGTGATCTTTGATGTTGGAGACCAGGTTCTTCTTTTCTGTCTGTGCATAAACAGAATTATAGGTGGAAACTTTTGTTTTGAATTGGATGGTTTTGTGTTATCACATGTGGAACATTAATGTAACAAATGTTATGTTAAACAGCATAAAAGTAGTTCCTATTTCCATCTCTTTCAAACAGATGATACCATGTGATGTTTTTTTTTTTTTACAGAGCTTCTCCTGTGAAGTCACAGCCAACCAATTTAAATGCTGTCAGCCTTGGATTTTCACAGCATCAGGGTTTCTTTGTGTGCGCGCTGTGGCCACATGGCGCATATGAGATGGTGTTTACTTCCCCTTTATGTCCTAATTGGGGTCCAAAGGTTCAGTGCAACAACAAAGAATTGACAGTGATAAAAAAATCTATCTCATATGTTAATTTCAGCGAGGACGAGGGCTGGTGCTGTAGATCTTAATTGACACTAATTGTTAAATGCACCCCTCCTGTTTATGGTAGGTATTAATTGCGAATGCTTTGGTGTACAGGTCGTCTGCCAGCTGCCTGCCTTGTTGTGTTTGTGATGAGCTCAAACACACTGGTTGTCACAGGGACACAGTGAGATGTTGTGAACATTACTTTGAACTGGTGTCGCTTTATCTGATGGTTCATATACTGGATGTTTCTGTGGGTGTGTTTGCTGAAGTGATTATTACGTACACATGCTGTTTTTTATGACAGCTATGCGGCACAGATTGGGTCGTGACTTTGGTTGCGGAGGTCTTGATGTTTTCCCGTGAAGCTGCATGAAAACATGTTTTGATCAGGTCTCAGCCGTCAGTCATTTCTTTATTTACTTTGCTTGGTGGTGCGCATCATGTTAAAGCCTGAAATAAGCTTTGATGCTGGGATGTAATGAGGTGTGTAGCTCAAAGTTGTTTGCTATAACATCTTAAGTTTCTGGGAGTAAACTTCTGTTTGAGGTCCTTATGATGTCTGCAGAGCTGCATGCACTGTGATGTCCAGTTCAAACACATTGTTTGTGCTTTGTTACATTTGCCACAAGATGAAATGTATAAGAAAAAGTTCACCTTAGCAAGACTCAGTGGTCAGACCATCTACAGACCCTTTTACTGTTAGTAATCAGTAATACATTTTTTGGTGGGCGGCGCTTAGCTGGAGGCAAAACAATTCTCCACAGACATTACAGAACTAACAAGTTGTGTTGTCTTGTTTTAGACAATGGAGGAAGATGATGTGAGTGGTGCGTTCAGAAACACTCATTGTGAGTGTGGGAGCGCACTCTGACACAAACTGGAGCGTTGATAAATTGGGAGCGCTGTGTGAATGTAGTGTTGGGTTATCCAGAGCAGCGCACTCTCAGAGTGGCAGAGCGCACTCTGGACACTCTGTCTGTGGAGACGGAGCAGCAGAGCGCCGAGCGGAGTGAATGTGTGATTAACTTAACCGTTGGTTCATTCATGTAGAAATATAACGCTCCGTTTCTTCCACCAACAGGGCTCTCATTTTAGTGTAGAGCGTCAGACTGAATTTACCAACGCACCATGTCAGGTCACTCACTCTCCGGGACCGCCAGTGTTACTTGAATAAGTAAACACTGACCAACGGGACCAGACTGGCCGACCCGTATGCTCTCACTCAGTGGATGGATGATGTCACAGGAAGCCAATCTTACAAAGGAGGACCACACTTGTTTGTTTTGCTATGGAAGCTAACGTTAGCTAATGTGCTAAAAAGTTAGCGTTCCAGAGAAATCCAATATTCCTCTTAATCCCTCCCCAGTTTCTGATGAGGTGGACATGATAACCCTTAATACACATAACCTTATTCATCCCTACAACAGGAAATACTTTTTCCCTAACCTGATATGAAGTGTGCGCTGCACATGTGAGCATTTTTGATGATGGCCTCCGTCCAGTCCTTTGGTCTTATCACATTTAACCATAGTTGTCTTTGTTTTTGTTGACGGGCAGTGTCGGCTGGTTTTGAGCCATGACTCCTTCTATTCTGGCTCCCAATAACACAACAAGACAAACACATTTTAACACTCCTATGGAGCCTACAGCCCTGTGGGGGAGAGGCAGCTGCAGCTAACAAACTGACATCTTTGTGACATCGGACCTAAAAGGGTCCATAGCATGAGGAGTTGTGGGCCACTGTCCCCTGACAGGAATAGGCTTTCTTTAGCTTTGCAGGTATTTGGTTAGAAACCAAAATATAGGACAAATTAAAATGCTGATCTGATGATGACAGAAGATGAAAAGGCAGTGGATCATCAGTTACTGGAACTCTTCCTAAAAATGTCAGTGTCATGAATGTGTGTACAACATTTTGTGCTGATCCTTTCTGTAAATGTTGAGATGATGGCATCAGTTTAGTCGATGGTCAAAATCAATCCATTATTTTTACTGCGTATTTTTAGTTTTCTTCTAATCAGATTGTTAGGACTTAGCTTCACACCTACCAGTTCTCTCTTCTTCTTTTCTCTGAAGCTAATCTGAATCACCTGATGTTATTCCACATGTAATAAATGCTAAAGTGTTAGCAGCAGGGACACAAATCAATTTGATGCCTGTTTTCTTGTTGACATGGAACAACATGAGCTCGGTGTTTTGTTTGTGTTCGAAAGCGCCACACAACACGAGAACTGTGTCAGGCGTTCGTCAGCACCACACTGAGCCATGAGACATTACATGGCTGACCACCCACTTCACCTTCAGGTTGTTGCAGTGACACAGAAGCACGCGCGTTGGCTTCCTCGGCTCTGTGATCACAGAGGGAAGATGCAGCTGAGGAGTGAGGCAGGCGCAGTGGAAGCACAGACAGCAGAGGGAGAAGGAGGCGTTCAGTTCTTTGTCTGACTCACTGGTCCGTGCTCCTTTGTCTGTTTGCCTGTTTACACAATAGGTCAGAACCTACTAATGTTTGTGTTTTTTGGACAGAATATTTTTGGCGAGCAGGTATAGACAACTGTTGTGTGGGCTGTAGCTGTGCTGGTGAATAGCCTCTTTGTGCAGATTGCTACACGGTGATTTACCTAATGTTAGTGATTGTCCAAATGATCGTTTGATTAAATGATTGATAAGAAGAGTGACTGTTGGGATTGTTGAGCATCTTTTTTGATGAGGTTTATTAGGAGGGATTCACGGATATGGATTTTTTCAACTGATAAGTGATCATTTCAGTGTATAACCTGTAGTTAATGTTCACCTGAGGGTAAGAAAGACTGAGATGTAGTGCGAAAATATGGAGGATTTAATATTCCATAACCCTGACCGAACCAAATCAAAGTGACATTACTGTTGTTAACACAACAAAAACAAAGAACAGTTCTGACTCTCCATACCTGTCAACATCAGGCCGACCCTCAACGCCCCGCCCCCACATAACCCTACACCACAGATAACCATCATAAATACAAGGATGTGAGTGTAAAAGGATTTAATCAGTATTAGATTTACAGTTAACAGTAGGACTGGGCGATGCAATGGCTATGTGCGATGAATCTGTATATTTTCAAGCAAGATATAAATTCAGAAAACACTGTTTATCTTTATAGGGACAAGTTGCGTTACGTGTCACATACCAGTGTTCATCTCTCCTCTCTAAAATATAATTTTAAGTCTTGTGTGTGATTTATCCTGGCTTCATATGAGCAGAGGAAATCTCCACTCGTCACTAGGCTAATTTATACAATGTAAAATGCCATAGGCTTGTGCTAATAACGTTAGCATGTTGTATTTGTGGGGAAAATGTGTCCAGATAAAGACAAGTGTTTGTCTGTGAATGCTGCGAGTTATAGTGAAGCTGATTTGCGTACTTGTGTTTGAAATTATTGTTATTAAGTCATGTTTAATGTGTGTTAATGTGTGTTTAATGTGTGTTTTGAATCAACTAGGTAACAATACAAATAATCACTAACTGTAGCATGACATGGCGAGCAGTTATTAATAAGTTTACAAGAGTCGAGCCTTTTAAAAGCTCGATGTTGGATGGTAGCTGCTGCTAATTAGCTCAGGCTAACACTCTGGAGACGGCCTGACATAAATTGTGCATTCCTATTAATAAGAATCATCTGAGATTTTTAAATGTTCTGATGCTGTTCTGTTCTGTTCTCCAGTGCAGGGTGATACAGCCAGAAACATTATTGTTAATGTGGAAATCAGTCGATCATTTGTTAATTTCTGACTTGTAATTATACAAGGTACAGCTCCAGTGACATTTGACCCCATCAGATCCTTTAACTTGTGCACTGTAATTTAGTCCGGTGGTTTCCAACTGGTGGGTCGCAGTCCAAAAGTGGGGTGCTAGTCCATTCTGAATAGACCGCAAGTGACTTGCAAATGTGTGAAGTCTGTTAAAAAAAAACATTTTTTTTTAAAGTACAGTGAATTTCTGGAACAGAGCTTTTTTTGAGGTGCTGTTTCCTGCTGTAGAGTGAGTTGCTAATGTACAGCTGCTTGATAGAGACAGCAAACTAGCTTGATGACATCCAAACACAAGTATGTAAGTAAGATTCTTACCTTAAAAGAATACTCCGACGATTTGGGAGTTACGCCCTTTCTCTATCATTTTCATATTGAGACAACATGATCGATATCTTTTTTGTGTCTGTACGTCCAGTGGCTGGGTCTCAGCGGTTAGCACTGCGCTTATAGGGGGTCAGTACGTCCTGCGCTGTGATCCGCAGAGGGATACACTGGTGAGCAGGCACAGGCACAGACGTAGCCTGTAAACAAAACTCAGTTGTTTATTTAGCCTAACGACATCTCCGGAGTGTAGTAGCTGCAATGGACGACTTTGAACGCGATTTTGAAGAGTTTCTTGTAGCGGACACAGATCCAGAGCCATACCTGTTTGAGCCGGAGTATACAGATGAGGAACTCCAGGTGTTGGATGCTGAGCAGGTGAGAAGAGAGGCTGAATCCTCCGAGGCAGCGGAACAGCAAGGGGCCGAGGGGAGACGGAGGTCAGGGGAGGATTGGTGGTGTAGCTGCGGGGCTTGCCAACCAATGTCTATGGAGGTGGAATCTTGCTGCACAGAATGGGATTCGGTGCTACCATCGTTGGGGAGATATATCATCAGAAGGAAAACCGCCACAGAGAGTGCATCACAAGGAGTGAAAACTTTGCAGCAATCACTAATCCTGGCATGATTGAAACTTTTTTCATGTTCCTAAGATGAACTGGAAAAAACGCCCCAGGCCTGCAGGAGCTGATGGACAGCTTTCAGTCAAGTGAGTAATATCGTCTGTGTCGTCTCTTTGTTTGCTTTTACCGAGTGACCTAGCGTACCTGTCCCAGAGCCAGCTGCAGCTGTTGCTCACCGGTGTATCCCTCCGCGCAGGACGGAAACATACTATAGTTCATGTATCAAACTTCTTCTTAAAAGACTATAAAGGACACTCGTTTTTTGAATTAATGTTTAAACATGCTTATTTTAAATGCACGTGCAGAAATACCAGCTTCAGGGTTACTGTAATGTTTATTTGTTCACTTTTACCGTAGGCTACTGACCCCTATAAGCACAATGCTAACCGCTGAGACCCAGCCACTGGACGTACAGACACAAAAAAGATATCCATCATGTTGTCTCAATATGAAAATGATAGAGAAAGGGCATAACTCCCAACTCGTCGGAGTATTCCTTTAAGGCGTGTGGGCGGACAGAAACTGATGTCATTAACTCCCCGTGACTCTGTCCTTGCAGCCCCCCCCCCCGCTTTCAAAAAGTCATCGGATCTACACGAATCTCACACGTGGTGATTTTTGCTAAAAGGTGACAATTTTGCACTTTTACATTTTTGAGAGGAGGCTGCAGGATGTTTTGGGCTTTCACACTGTGCCAGTACATTTTTTATTCCACCACACTGTGAAGAGACCTCCTCAAAATGGCTGCACGTACCTGCCAGCATGATGACTGTGGTGATGATGATGATGATGATGATGGTGATTGTAGTGCTGAGGATGATAATAACAACAGTGATGACAGACTTGAACAGTAACAAGTCATAGCGATGGTGATGAGTATGAATAATGATGATGATTGAACAAATGTTTGGATGATGATGATCCAGCACAGCTGATGGTTTTATAAGATGAAAGTATGTTTCCAAACCTCTCTGGGCTTTTTCCTGTCTGTTTTTCTCCTCCCTCCC
The DNA here is from genome assembly GCF_006386435.1 of Epinephelus moara. Lineage (NCBI taxonomy): Eukaryota > Metazoa > Chordata > Actinopteri > Perciformes > Serranidae > Epinephelus > Epinephelus moara. Next base: position 49,600,729 of record NC_065529.1, on the reverse strand, counting down.
GAGAGGAGAGGAGAGGAGCTCAGGGAGAGAGGCTGGTCCCTGGGGTGTTGTAAACACCACATTACACCCGAGAAATGGGCTAAATGAGCCTGCAATGCTGCACTTATCAGAGCGGTGTGTACACTGTGTAGGCGGGTGTGAATTCACGGCTGTTACTAGTAGTCTTAAGCTTTGTCCTGATCTGCCATCCTTGGAGTGAAGCGCACGCATATGGAGCCTGGACTTCACATTCACGCCTGTTTTTTTGTAATCACCACCTGCTGCGCGTTCAGAACATTTTGGCTTTTTGATGGACGGCGTCATTGTTGTACAGTCCTTCCTCTCTCTGCCTCTTTATTCATCTGTCTCGGGTTTTTTCGCTTCCCTCCTCTCCAGCCATTGTTTTTCTCGCCCACCCACTCACACTTTACTGCACACTCAGTGCAAGCTGCAGCTGTAAATAAGAGGAGTTGTCATTGTGCATTTGATGAGGGTATTGTAGTGTTTGTATGCAGCGAGCCAGGGACAAACTAGTTACTGAACAGTTTGAAGAGAAGCAGGGAGGTGGTGGATGGTCGGCTCAGCTGAACTCAGTCAACCTTCCTTTTTAAATAATTAACATGCTTTTCAAACTCTGATATAAATTTATGATATTCGTCACTGCCTGCCTGTTATGTAGTCTGGTTACTGCTTCTGTGCTCAGTAGAAGTCTGATGAAAACGTTATTGTCTTTCGTTACATTTTATCTATGAACAATCACTTATGATTACATACAGACGTCTTCATCAAAATGAAACAAAAAAATGACGTTTGGTATCACTTTCTCACGAGGCCGGGTTTGTACGTTGTATCTGTTGACTTCATGAATAACTAATAAATAATTCATGAATGCCAGTTAGTTTTGTTGATGGAAACTATGATGCAAACATTTTCATCAACCTTTTTTCCATGACGAAAACAAGACGATGACGAGCTAAAAGTATATTTTGATAATAAAAACTAAGACAAAATCTGTTTCATTTTCACCGACAAGACCTGATGAAAGTATTAGTGGTGGACTATCGGACATTGAAAGCCGAGAATGGCCGTGTTGGTAATTATCTCCAAATGCTGCATGAGTGACAGGCTGGTAAGCTCCAGTAAATAGTCTGCACCAGGATGTTTTGGTTGGTGCGAGTTGTGAGCTGTAATTCAGCAGTAAATATTCAGCTGTGTGTGTCTGACTGTGGATGGTGGAGCTGCTGAATGGATTTGTGGAGTTAGTTAGTTGCAGTGGTGGCTGTTAGCAGCTAGCTCCGCTGGACTTCACAGCTTCACCCCGCAGGACTCCACTCAGTCCGGACTGGAGAAGGTTTGTGGGTTGATGGTGTTTGACAGGCAGGTAGGAGGCTCAGTTATCTGTGAGTGTAGCTGTGCTGTAAGTAAAGTCTGAACTCAGATCAGTTTTCTCTGACAGAGATGAAAGTTTAGTTTGAATCACCAACTCTGTGAGAGGACACCAGTTTAACCTTTGTGCACGCCTTCAGAAAATGATGATGTTTTACCCTTTGTGCTCAGCTCCTAAAAAGTGCTATCAAAATATTACATATGAATATGTTTCACTTTCACTGCTTTCAATCTTTTGACCAACTTCAGTCCTGATCATAACTATTAAATTTACATGTATTTCTTAAATAATTTTAACCCTTTGATGCCATTTTGGGAATATTAACCCACATGTTTTAAATGATAGAAACACAAAATACGAAAGATTTTCCATATACTAAGTGCAAACTGGATTTTTTTCAGGGGGCTATTACACCCTTGGACATGTCAATAATTGACAACAACATTGATTTTAATGCATTATTACTTTTTGAGCAGTGTGTGTTTATTAAAAAATATGCCACCTTTCATGCAAAAAATGCTCAGTTCCTATAAAGTGCTATAAAATATTACATATGAATCTTTTGACCAACTTCAGTCCTGATCATAACTATTACATTTACATGTATTTCTTAAATAATTTTAACCCTTTAATGTCATTTTAGGAATATTAGCCCCTATTTTTATTGTCAAAACACAAAATATGAAACAATTTGCGTGTGTGAGTGGAGCAGGAGCTGCAGATCGTTTTCATGTGTACTTTGCATGAATACTTGCTGCCCTTGGCACACCGGGTCCAGACCTTTAGCTGTCGCGTGCAAAATGTGCATTGCTTGCGCCTCTTCAAGAACCCGGCCTCTGCTGCTGGATCGTCCCTTTGCTCTGTGTCTTGGCCTTGGACCTGTGCCACCAGTGTGGCTGCTGCTGGTGTGCGCGGCATGCGGCGTCTTCGGGCCATCATCGGGGCAACTAGGGGTTTACCCAACTCCTCAAGCAACAGACGCCTCCTAAACAGTTTCCTCTGGTTCCAGCTGGGATCCACCACCATAAAGAGGACGGAAGCATTACAGGAGGAGACGTCCAAGATGTTGCAAAAAAGGCTCTGTGGCCACCTGCAGGAACTAAACTGCAAATAATTAATGTGTAATGGCACATACCTTATTTGGGTTGGCGACTGCACCTTTGCAGTGGTTCTAGTCAGTTGCAATCTTAGGCTTCTCCATCGGTCTTCTTCTCCACTGCTGGCTCCTTCTTTGTGTTTGGTGCTGAGCAGCAAGACATTCCTCCCTCTCTTTGGCATGTAAGACACAGCTGTTTGGATGCGAGTAAAGGCGAACACTGAGGAAAGCGTTTCTTTCAGCCAGGTCTGTAGTAGCTGCGGGAGGAGCTCTGACTTGTTTTTTCGCAAGGTGCTCACCAGGGTCATTTTCCTCTTCCGTAATAGTAAAAAAATTATCGATCATGACAGTGTGGCCCTCTAGTCCCTCTGTCAACTCGAGGACCACCCGCATCCCCTGGTTAACGTCTCTCTCTGCTCCTGGATACCTCCTATTAAACACCTGCGTTCTCCAGGCATATGAGGTCTCCACATCACAGATTACCCAGACTTTCTACCCATACTTGGCAGGTTTGCTTGGGATGTATCCCAATACGGTCTGGATTGAAAAGGAGGGCGAGGCCGGTGCTCCACAAATCCCACAAACCCCGGATGGCAGCCATCTTATCCCTCCATTGACGCGCAGGTGGTCGTTGAACCTGAGCCCTGTGTCCTCAGCCCAGAGGCTCTGTGTCGCCTCATCCCGGGATCTGTGGACTCCAGCCAGGATTAGCAACCCGATAAAGACCCACAGCTCCTCCTCATCTCATCTCTCCAATCTGCTGCTTTTCGTCTCCCCTGCAGATTGGTGTTCTTGAGGATAAGCTGAAAAATTTTCCCAGTAATAAAGAGCTCAAAGGATGTCTTTGGGCACAACGCGTGGGCCCTGAGGTCAGAATTGGGGGTGGAACATACCGTGGAGTCTCTTCAGGGGTTTGGGCCCAGATCAACTGCCCATTTCTGGATTTCCAAGCAGCAGCGGCCTCCTCCTCCTCCATGTCCTCGCTTGAGCTGGAGCTGGAAGACGCATTTTGTTCAAATTCAGGTGAAGCCTCCCCTGATGGCTCCTCACTGCCTGTGTCAGTCCTGCTGGACATCTCCTCCTCGCTCTCAGAGGACTGCAGGACAGCAGTCAGAGGCTCCTTCAGATTATATTATAATAGAGATTATATTATTAGATCCAAGGTTGAAATTTTAAAATCTGATAGAAAACTGAAATCCTTGCAAAATTTTGTCCCACTACCATTAACACAGACATCTCTCTCCCCTGGTTTTATACTCTTTTAAATGAATTTAAAAAGTTAAGCAATGAAGCTGAAATAAATTGTGACGCTATGAAAGGCTGTGATTGGCTCCTTGTCTAGTTTGAACTTGTGATACTTGAGTTTGTGTGGTGAAAGTCAGACTGATGGATCTGATTGAGGAATGTAACCGACACACCTGAAGCTGCTGTTGAAATCAAATCTCCTCACACAGTGTCAGTGAGTGAAACAGAGCATACATTGCTTCATTACTGTGTTTTGTGTGGTCTACTTTTTTGACATCACCACTTTATGATGATGTTTCCTGCTGATTCTCTTTCAGAGCCTTTTTAACATAATGTCGCTGGTTTTAAAATCAGCCTTTTCTGCATTTAGCCCTGCGAGGAGAGTGAAAAAGGTGAGAAGAGAAAGAGGACGAGGTGTATAATACTGCAGCAGGAGACTGGACGTTGGGCAGAGGAGGTGGAGTATAGATGGTAAAAGGTAAAAGAGAGTAAGAGAAGAGCTGAAGGGAAAGCAAGACAAAAAGAGACATGTATTTAAAGAGGCAGAGAAAGTGGAGCAAGAGACATTGACATGCAAAGCAGCGACTGTACACCGGCAAAGGCAGATATTAAGTTACACTAGACAAAGGGCAAAAGATCGGACGGCAGGGAGGAGACAAGTTTGTCCACAGTCACAATTCCAACATGTCCAGAAACAGTCTGACAGAGGGAGCGTTAAAGGGTAACTTCATTGTTTCACAACCTCGCGAGCCGCTGCGTGGCGAAAGCCTCTCGTTAAGCAGCTAACATTAGCACAAAGCACACACCCACAGCAGTGAGCAGGGACGCTGATTTGGCCAGAAAGACTTAAAGGTCCGTGAGTGACGGCTGTTTAGCATGTATTTATATGACTGTGACTGTGGACGCGACGCAAATGGCGCAAATTAAGCAGCTCGAATTAAGCGAGTAGTTCGATGTTGCATCATACACTTATTCCTGAGAGTTGAAAAATCTGAATTTCAGCGGCTGATTTGCACCGCGATAGCCAATCAGCTTTGAGATCCTCCAGAGATGTAAGACACCGAGGATTTACCGGTGAGGTAGCGCTCGAGGCGGCCGTCATCCAGGAGCAGCTCCTCAAGAAGGTGTTGAAATTTTGCGAGCTGTGTGCGCCTGTGAGAATCCAGTAGGTCCAGACACGGCAGCGTCTGCATCTCCAATAGGGCTGCCACGATTAGTCGACTAATCGATGACTAATTGACTATTAAAATAATCGGTGACTATTTTAGTAGTCGACTAATCGGTTATTTTTCATAGAAAAGTACTATAAAAGTACCTCAAAATACTCTTATTGCAGCTTCTTACGTTCAGATATTGGCAGCTTTACACACTCTCCCGTGACAGTGAACTAAAACCCTTTGGCGTGAGTACGAAACAAGACATTAGAATGAAAATAATCGTTAGTGGCAGCCCTGATCTCCAACAGTTTTGGGCCTTCAGCAGCAGGAATAAAGCAGCAACCCTCGCAATGTACCGGATAAAAAGTCAGTTTATGACACCTTCTGGCAGACAGCCCAAAAAACTGACGCATGTGCGAAGGGGATATGACTCCACTGACAGGCATCCTTAAATAAAATGACAAACTTCTCTGGGTTTGAACATTATTGGAAATGTCTGGGTTAATGCAACTACTCCACAAAACATTGGTCTGGTCATTTTTATCCAGTTTATTGTGGAGCAGTTACATATTATATGTTCAACCTAAAAAGCACAAATCACAACTTAAAACACACACTGGTCCTGGTTTCCAACTGTCACAACAGTCAGCTACCTCTCGCTGCCATTTGAAGCTGCCAACAGGCAGATTTTTGTCAGCATTATTTATTTATTTATGTTTGTGCTTTCTATAGGTTTATGTCAGAATCAGAAACAATAAACAAAAAGTGATTTTCCTGCAGACAAACAGGAGAAATAATGTTGAAAGCTCATGTTGTTACATAATCACAAGCACAAACAACACCAAAACAGCGAGACCTTAATGGAAAGCCACTGTGCAGGACATACAGAACATCAATTAAAGGACCCTGCTGATGACTTTAATGTGCACCAGGAACTAATACACAGCACATTGCGTTCTTGCAGCACGTTTAGCAGTAGGTTGCAGCTCTACATAAGAGTCCAGCAGCGCAGTGGAGTCTCATAATACGAGATACTGAGCAGGACGGAGAGGCATGTGCAGCTCTAATTAAAAATGAATATCAGGCAGGACGCCGTCTGTTGGGAGAAAAAGCATCTCGCTTCTCTGTGAGCTCTCTGGGTGCAGCGCAGAAGGAGAGTGCAGAGTGGATTACGTTTGATCACTGTAGTCACACAGGAAGAGGAAACAATTTCACACCAAGATGTAAATTTAATTGTACTGTGCGCCTGCGGCTGGAACAGCTCATGCCAGTGTAGCACCATAATGTTCATTACAGTAATTGAATTATTTGTCAGTGTTTTTCTTCAGCATTTTTTTTTTTTTGCCTTTAGGACTTTAACATTGTTGCCTCCCATTAGAAAGGGTTCAGAAACTTGAAAATGAAATGGAAACTCTGGAGTGCTTCTAGGTGTGAAATATTGTCTGTTTCACCCCCAAATTCCACCAGATGCATGTTGGTTGCGTCTGCGCTCCGGCACGGCAGCGCAGCCAATCCGTTTCAATTGTAGTCAATGTGTGTGCTTCCACCGGCTGCGGCTGTGCTGCGTTCTGGCTCCGTCACAGCTGCGGTGCTCCGGAGCCCTCCGCAACAGGTACGCAGGACTTCTATTTTTGCCGGATGCACAACACACCAATTCAGCACAGAGCAGATCGTGTGGGCAGGAAGTCGTGCACAGAAACAAAATAAAACATCTGATTAATTTTCAAAATAAAATACACAGTGTTCACGGCGGATCATATTTCCCTGCACTACACCTTGAAAACGTCATAATAGGCGGAGGCAGGCCTGAAGTCAACAGGTCAGAGGTTTTCAGACGTCATTTCACCCCGTTGACACCATGGACGAGGAGATGATAATCATGGTGCACCCAGGTGTCTTCCTACTACTCCTCTGGTTTTGTGGTTCTGTTTATAGAAACTACATCTTGTTATATCGCACAATTAGGCATGAATTCGCGAGATCTCGTGGGTCCTCGTGATTCCCGCTGTCCAGCGGAGCTGCACCACTCCGCACAGCAAACGCAGCCGGTGGGTGTTGACGGACGGCGGAGCACGCAGCGAATAACCAGCGCAGCCATTCCGCAACGGACACGCATCCAGTGGAATTGCGGCGTTAGACTCGTCCAGCCTATTTTCAAATGCAAGTTAAACGTTTTTCAACTCATTTTTTACTGTGAAAGAGATAAACAATCAAACTCAGACAGACATTCAGGGTCAGATTTTATCATTATTTATTGTCTCCAAAAAGACACCACAGTCCAAGGCTGGATATAGTGCCCAGTATGTCAGATTTTTCTCATCAGTCCTGTTCAATGGGAGACGGACTCCTGCAGGCAGATCAGATGGAAAAGTGTTACAAGCGTTTATCGTTGGGTAATATTGCATTACGTTACATTGGAGATCACATTTTGATTTCCCTCAGGGCATTCCACTTGCTTGAAGAAAGAGTTGACCTGGGCAGGTGTTAATGTCGAGCCCTGTGACAGGAAAAACATCACTTTGGTGGACACACAAGGTAGAGTACACTCTGTCCACTATGGTGATTAAGGTAGTCTAGAGATAACCCGTGCAGATTTTGACATGGTCAAGAACAACCTGCTGAAGTTCAAACCGAGCATCAGAATTGGGAAGAAAGGTGATTTAATTGACTTTGACGTTGGTGCCAGACAGACTGGTCTGAGTGTGGATGTGCAGCCAATAAATCTGCAGCAACTGTGTGATGTCATCATGTCAATATGGACCAAAATCTCTGAGGAATGTTTCCAGCACCTTGTTGAATCTGTGACCCTGGGTAGCAACCATAGGCAGCAGCCATCCAAGAGACACAGCACCAACATAACGCAGATACAGAGGACAAACACCAAACGAGAGCGACTCAAGGCTGTCGCTGGTGAGCGTGCACAAACAGCATGGTTCACGTGTAGGTCTTACTAAAAGCTCTGCAGAGCTGAGTGTAGCTGCAGAGTCTGGTAAAAAAAAACTCTCTGTGGGTTTGTCACCATGAGTGACACCTTTCACAATACACACGGTCCTTTGATCTGCTGTAAATATGAAGATATTGATTATAGCAGCGTCGTGGCTGAACGTCAGAGAGCAGTAAAAGAATGAAAAGATGACAGCTGTCTGAAGCACACGCAGAAGAGGAGTACTTCCCACGTCCTGCCATCCATCTTCCAGGCCTCCTCCTCTCTTCTGCTCCGTCCATCCGTCAAACCTCCATCGATCTGTTGATAAATCTGTTCATCCATCTGTCACTCCACACTGAGCGTACGCTTCACAGCCTTTGTCGCATCCTAAAAAAGTTTCACCTTGAAGTAATGCTGTGATGATGTTAATGCGTGTACTTCACAGAGGTCACCTGTCAATCAAACAGTGTCGGTGGTGTTGAGATGTTTTTTTTTTTCCGGTGATCAGGTCTTCAGTAATGTGTCTCACTAATTGTTATATTTATTTATTTGGGGCGGCTGTGGCTCAGAGCTACAGCGGGTTGTCCACCTCCTCCAGTCTGCATGTTGAAGTATTGGGCAAGATACTGAACCCGAAATCGCTCCTGATGGCTGTTCCATCGGTGTGTGAGTGCATGTGAATGGTTACTGAGTAGCAGGTGGCACCATGAATGGTAGTCTCGGCATTTAAGAGGAACTGAACAAGAACAACTGGTCGTAAGTTTTAAATCCTTGTATGTAGACAGTGACCTCCAGCATGCACTGGGGCAGTTTGAGTGGGAAGTGATCGGGGTGAGAGTCACCACCTCCAAATCTGAGGCCATGGTTCTCTGCTGGAAAACAGTGGATTGTTCCCTTTGTGTTGGGAGAGAGTTACTGCCTCAGTTGAAGGAGTTGAAGTATCTCAGGGTCTTGCTCACAGGTGAGGGTAAAATGGAGCGTGAGATGGACAGTGCCTGCGTCACTGCTGATGCCACCATGGAATGTGAAAAGAATGTGGTCGCAGATACAAGTGGCCGAAATGAGTTTACTGCGTTGGGTGGCTGGGCTCAGCTGTAGAGATAGGACGAGGAGCTCGGAGTAGAGTCGCTGCACCTTCATGTTGAAAGGGGCCGACTGAGGTGGTTTGGGTATTGGTTCAGAATGGCTCTTGGGTGCTTCCCATGAGAAGTTCTCTGGGCATGTCCAACTGGTAGGAGGCCCCGGGCAAGCCCAGAACACCCTGGAGGAATTATATATTTTGTCTGGTCTGGGAATGCCTTGGGATCCTCCAGGAGGAGCTGGAATGCATTTCTGGACAGAGGAAGGTCTGAAGTACTCTGCTCAGCCTGCTGCCCCTGCAACCTGGCCCTGGATAAGTGGATGGAAATGGATGGCAGGATGGATGGATAGATTAGCCAACTAACAAGTTTTATGCAACAATCATTGCATTTGCTGGAACGAAATGTCTCCTTTGAAACTCTAAAGTCACTTTTATGCCTCAAAATAATAAATGTACTGAAACTTCTGTTGTGCAAAGACAAGCTGCTTCTGTACATCATAACACAATGAACGCTGACACATGGCACAAAGACCCGGCATCCACTGATCAGTGTCTTAGTCCACACATACTTAATGCATGGACCATAATTCCCTCTGAGTGTGAAGGCAGCGTGAGAGACGGCTGCACAAGTGTACTGCTGTGGATGGTGATGAGGTTTACATGAAATGACAGAAGTTATGAGCTCTGCACACTCTGATGTACACCTGGATGGGTTTTCTGAAACATATTGAGGATGTTGTTAAGATGGAGTGTATCTGTTGTTGGACCATGATTGTTTTCCCTTGTTTACATTGCTTTGCTTTACAGCTGCAATGATACTCGATCTTTATGCAAACGTCCACTTGGACTGAAGGATGAACTGATTAGGTTTTGGTGATCGAGGGACAAAGTAGCTGTGATCTTGTGTCCATCTCATTCTTGTGAACATGATATCTTAAGACGCCCATAAGAGCAATGATTTCAATTTGGCACAAACCGCCACTTGGACTCAACAAGTAACTGATAAGAATTTAGTGGTCAAATGTCACTGTGACCTCAAAAAAGCATGCTTTTGGTCCAAACTCAAGAACTCATGCACTAATTCTGACAAAATTTTACACAAATGTTTAACAGGATAAGATGATGAAGTGATGGCATTTCATATCCAAAAGGACAAAGGTCAACTTCACTGTGACATCATAATGTTCTGTATAGAGACAATTTCAAACACAAGTACGCAAACTGGCTTCACTATAACTCGCAGCATTCACAGACAAACACTTGTCTTTATCTGGACACATTTTCCCCACCAATACAACATGCTAACATTATTAGCACAAGCCTATGGCATTTTACATTGTATAAATTAGCCTAGCAACTAGCGATCTTTTCCTTTTCTCATATAAAACCAGGGACAACAGCAACATTTAACAAAGGTAACGTTACAAAATTCGGCTCCATTACAGCTCACAAGGTTCAGTGACAAAACAACTGTCTTATACTAAACACGTTATCCAAACAAATACAACATGCTAACATTATTAGCGCCAGCCTATGGCATTTTACACTGTATAAACTAGCCTAGCAACAAGTGAACGTTTCCTCTACTCATATGAAACCAGGAACAACAGCAACATTTAACAAAAGTAACGTGACAAAATTCGGCTCCATTACAACTCACAAGGTTCAGTGACAAAACAACTGTCTTATACTAAACACGTTTGCGGTCTGCGTCACCGTGACGCTGAGCGTGGGCGAGTTCAACTTTCTGTCAACAACGGGGGTGTTTTGAAAACACCCCCATTTTCACAGGTAACTTAGTCTGTCCCCCCAACGCAGGAAATAATGGATGAATCCTGGAAAGCTGTTGATGTAGCACTTTTCTCTGTATGAAAGTAACACAGCTATTATTCAGCTAATGAGAATTTGGTTGGACGAGAGCATAGCGACCAAATAATCGACTCGTTAAAGATGTGTGTGAAGCATCCAGGCTTTAGAACATGTAGCTTCTTTGCAGCAACATTTGAACCTCTGTCTCCTGTCACAGCTACATATGTGTCCAGACAGACATGGATGTAAACTGCAACTTACTGAACTAATTCTAGTTTTGACACCAACTCTAGTATCTGAGGGTAAAACATATCACATAAACCTGCTCATTCAGCCCTCTATTCCAAGAATCACAACCATATTGGACAATTTAGCATCTTGTGATTTACGTCCAATGCCAGCCCAATGCAGGTAGTGAGCTCTAAATGTAGTGAAGCCAGATTTATGCTTGACATTGGACGTTAGTGGGAGTCCCACCTTAAATACCTACAGCAAAGGTTTTGATTTACAGCGAGATTTCATTCCTTGATTTCCTCAACACAACGCTAGACACACAGTGAGTGTGTTTGTGTCAGTTAATATCTTTGTGATGTAGAGCAACATACTTTTAGAACTGGAGTTACATCCACATAACTTTAAAAGTTATTTCACTGTCTTGTTCCTGAACAGGAGACTGTGACTGCAGTGCAATCACCGTTTCTCCTCTCATTCATTCATACAGAGCGGTGATGGTGGTGAGCAGCAGATCTGCTTGTGTAATGGCTTTCTTCAGCTTCTTTAATGTTGTCTTCACTCTCAACGATCTCTGCTGCCATCAAAGACTTTTAGGAAAAACAGTTCTTATGTTCCCCACGCTGTGTTTCTGTAGCTGTCGTCACCCTGCTGTGTAGTTAAATTTCTGAGGAGGTGCATGTCAGCTTCAGCAGCTATGTGTGTACACTCTGTATCTATGCTGTTATCTCTTATCACAAATCATAAAGGTGATAAAATTTGTCTTTGGCGACGAATCAGTCAGACTCTTCACTTCTGTTTCTTCTCTTGCCTTCCCTCTCTTCTCGTACCAACACTGGCAGTTACATTTTGGAATTGATTGTGCGTGTGTGTGCCAGTGGCCTTCCATCATCTATATCCTGGCAGTCATTGATCGTTGTGTCTTCCAGCATGTGGCCACGGACCTTTTGTGTCTGTGTGTATGATGTGTGGAGTGTTATATGACACCACAGACATGAGGTCATAGCTGCAAGGCCATCAGTCCCACCTGACCGTTCTTCAAAAGGGTTTCACATTACATAAACCTGTGTGTGTGTGTGTGTGTGTGTGTGTGTGTGTGTGTGTGTCCTTAGTATTTGAGATCATTTATCCATTATCCATTTTTGCGTTGGCAGCAGGCTAAGCAAGGTACTCCAGATGCCTCTCTCTCCAGCAAAGTTTTTTTAGCTCCTCCTGGGACATCCTGAGGTGCTCCCAGGCCACATGAGATATTTAATCTCCCAGTGTGTACTGGGTCTACCCTGGAGTCTCATGCCAGTTGGACATGTCCAGAAAACCTCCAAACAAAGGTGCCCAGGGGGCATCCTGGTCAGATCTCAGAGCTCAAACCACCTGCCTATCAACACGAAGGAGCAGCGGCTCTTCTCTGAGCTCCTTCCGGATGTCTCTGGATAACTGAACGGTACATTCCAACAGCGCTCAGACCTCCTGAACAGTCCTGCACTCTGAGTATATCCAAACACACCCAAGGAGTTTGATTTTGGACAGAAAGCCTTTTGTTTTTGACACAGAAAGTCCAAAAGTGCATATAATTTTTAAAAAACACACACCTCATATAATGTTAATTCAGTCAGGACCACTTTAGTCAAAGAAAACTTTATTTCCATTTGTAGTATTATATCTGTCAGTATGACTGTTCTGGGACCTCTCTGCCCTTCCTCAGGCCTACGCAGAGAGCCTCTTCCACACGCCTATGTGGAAAACATAAGGGGCCGTACACATGCCACGTTTTTAACCACCTGGAAAACAGGGTACTACTTTTGTACCTTTTTTGAGCCAGATTTCAAGAACGCTGCAGGTTGTGTCATAGGTTGCTAAGCAACCTAAACAAGTCCTGTATCGAAGCCTACTTACCTGAAATCCTGAGTGCAGAGCTTCTTTCAGGCGCTGTTTGTGTGTCGGCCTGTTGTGTGTGGGCATGTCGTCCATGGGCCAAAAATAAAGCTCTGGGTAGCCCTGCACCAAAATGATCAACTTCTCCTCCATATTTACCACAGACTGATATTTACAGAAGAAGGGAAAGATATCTGTCGGCTGTGATTTGTTCCTCATTACATGACATGCAGTGCGCGCTCCTGCATTCCAAAAGTTGAACTCAATTTATCTCAGGGCGCAGCCATCATGCCCTGAAAAACTGATGCTCTGGAATGCGTGCGCGCTGCGACGCCATAGCTCTGGCGCTTTAGCATGGCTGCTGTGCGTCTACATTGAAAACAATGAATTTGAGTGTGCAAAAAGTGCAGCGTGTGTACAGCCCCTAAGGCAGAGAGAGCACACCTCCCTGCCCTTCCATGTGCCTACATGGCCCTAAGGCAGAGAGAGCACACCTCCCTGCCCTTCCATGTGCCTACATGGAAAGCCTTAAGCAGGGAAAGCAGCAGCAAAGACCCCCCAAGAACAGAACAGAGCATCATCACTGACAAACAGAAATGACATTGATAAGTCAGACACAGCATGAAAAGGAGGAGCTGGGGTGGAGGCAGGTTGCAAAGCAGCTTGCAGAGGAAGCAGCAACAGTAGGCAGGCCAGAGCAGTTTAAACAGGCCGCCCTGAATGAGATTCACCAATTGGTTGCATAGAAAGGAATCATGTGATCTATCAGCTGACTCCCTTCATCAATCAGCTGATCCATTAGCTGGGATGTGAGCTGAGCTTGACATCGTGTCCTGCCTGAACTAACCCTATGCTCAATTAAGTTGTCACAGAATAAGAATATATGAATAACTCAATTTTGTCAAATGTCAGAACCTTATAATTCTAAAGTGACAAACTTTCCCACAGTGGAGCAGCAGGAGCGAAAGACTGTTTGACATTTCACTCGATAAAATCCTGAAACATTACACTGACATCTTTTTCTTCTTTCCTCAGTTAATATTCAAAGGAAATTCTCCAGACTCCTGGATTTATAAAACTCTCTTTAAACCCACGGGACAAACTTGCAAACTGCATTGTCATCAAGCTAAAAACAGGCCCGTTATTTTTGGTTTCTTAAGAGTTTGACATTTTCAAGACAGAGGATCTTCACCCGATAGCGACAACATGCAATTTGGCAGATGCTTTTATCCAGAGTGCCTCACGGCAACATGACTGCATACATTTGAAGCTTGGATTGCCCCAGTGGGAGTTGAACCCTTCACCCTCGCTGCGTTAGTGCTCTATTACTACATTTCATAGTCAGCATTCCTACAGACCCTGCTCAGATTCTGCTTTTAGTCTTTCTCAGATCCTTCCTTCTGCTGCCTCTCTTCTAAACACCAGGAGGAAAAGGTAGCTTATTCATTAGTGCGGAACATCTTAATTCTTTTTTTTTTTTTTTTTTTTTAACATGAGTATGAGTGAGTATTTATTAGGCTTGTCCACAGTGTGTTTATTATGCTGTGTGTATCTGTGTATTTGTGTGTTTTGGTACTTTGTGTTGCTCCCACTGCTGCGAAACTAATTGCCCCACTGGGGACAAATAAAGTGATTGATTGATTGATTGATTGATTGATTGAAATCTTTTCCAGCTCAGGTGTCTGTTTGCTTTTGAGAGTCTGTGGAACTGCTTTGCACAGCAAATCAAATGCTGCTTAAACAATTAGTTGATCAATCAGTTGATCGATAAAGTTTTTTAATCACTGAATAATCATTTCAGTCATTAATGATTTTAATGTTACGATTTTTGTCTGTTTAACATCATCGTCAGTATCTTTGGGTTTTAGATTGTTAGTTGTAGCCCCCTAACCAAACTGTGGTCAGTTGCATTGTGGGTAATATAGGCACCAGGTTTTGACAATGAAGAAGAATGCATGAAAAAAAAAATCATCATTATTCTTAATCTGGCGTACGAGGCACTCATTGGCTCAAATGTTCTTCCAACCAAGAAAGCAGCTGTCAGTGAACACAACACCAGACCATGGATGTTTAAAGAGACCTGGATACAGCGTTGGAGGCAGGACTCAGTTCATTCCTATGAAAGTTGCTCAGTGGCGCATGAGACCAAAAAAGTTCAACTTGCTGCGTATAAAATTACCCGGAACTGTTTTCACACTGTGTGGCCCACTGTGCTGGCACACTAGAGGCTTCTGTCAGCTGAGCTGACTACTTCCAGTTTAGCGGTCTGCTAACTTAAACAGGGATAAAATGATTCAATCTTGTGGCTCATGTAGACTTTCCAAATATTATCTAACCAAATAGATCAAATCCTGATGGTGACACAAGTCATTTCAGGGCAGATGTGATGCTCCAAAAAAATGTATCCACTGATTGACAGACGTCTCTTTTACGTTCTTAAGTGGGATTTATACTTGCGTGGCAGACCGGAGCCTACGCACGTAGCTTATGCCATTGTGAGCATTTATACTTGTGCGCTGGGGTGTGTGTGTGTCACTCTGCAGTTACACCTGCAAAACACTAGTCAGCGGCAGGGCTTCTGTGAAGTGCTGTAAAATTTAGTTGATTCAGAACACACATTAAACACACATTAAACATGGCTTACACAAATCAGCTTCACTATAACTCGCAGCATTCACAGACAAACATTTGTCTTTATTTGGACACATTTTCCCCACAAATACAACATGCTAATGTTATTAGCACAAGATGCTAATGTTATTAGCACAAGCTTATGGCATTTTACATTGTATAAATTAGCCTAGCAGCTAGCAATCTTTTCCTCTTCTGACATGAAACCTGCCGTTACATAATTTGGCTCCATTACAGCTCACAAGGTTCACTGACAAAACAACTGTCTTACACTAAACACGTTTTCCAAACAAATACAACATGCTAACGTTATTAGCACAAGCCTATGGCATTGTACGTTGTATAAATTAGCCTAGCGGCTAGTAGAGATTTCCTCTGCTCATATGAAGCCAGGATAAATCACACACAAGACTTAAAATGCTATTTTTGTGGAGGCTTTACTGTCTTCACGATTTATTGTTTCTTATCTGTGAAATTAAAATAAATCAAAGCTTTGTTTCCACTGAGGGAAATGGTTTCAGCTTACAGAAACAGACAGGAGGTCTGTGTTGACACAACGTGTAGGCTACTTACATTTCTGGGGAGGTGCACGTCAGGCTACAGCGCAGGGTACGGCATAGGCTCTAAGTCGTCGCACGTCATGTGACGCTGTAATTACACTATTTGGCCACTATTAAAATTGCCTTAAAAGCCTGACACACTTCCCGGGGGCCTGCACCAGACCTGTCAAAATAATCGAAGAAATGTGCAGTCTCTCTGACGTCTGTATGTTTTCAGGCTGTCGCTCGACAAAACAAGCATTTTCACTACAGATAAACTTGATTAATGGAAAAAAAATCATGCATTGATGATGCAAATAGTTGTATCATTATAGCCCTAAAATATATTTAATGAGCCTGTCTTTGTAGGACTACATGGGAAATGTAAACACAGCAGCTGCTGTGAGTACCTGCACACAAGGAAATTTCATTCCATATATTTATTTTGTATTTCTGTTCATCAAATCAAATCAAAGTGTCTATCCACCAAGCTTCACAGAAAAGACGGGTAAAGCTCTCCACTCCCTCCTCCTGCTCCGAGCAAGATGCCAGGAAGCCAGAAATCAAGCCACCAGTCGGGCTTTTACAGTCTCTTCAGATACCCCCTGAGCCGCCCCGCTCACATTCAGCTGACAGATGAGAAACAATCACAGCAGAAAGCTTTTCTGAACATTTGTGACAAATGCATCCCTGGCGGTGAGGAACTGTTGTTGTGTTGCTGCCGAGATGGAGACAGAGAGGGTTGTAGATGGAAAAGGAAGAAGTGTGTGTGTGAGTGTGTGTGTGAGAGTGTATTTTGTAGATTTAGGCATCAGAAGCCCTTTGGTTACAGTCAGTGAAAGATCACAGTTTCAGTAAAATGTTGACAACACGTCACGTCTGGTGCTTCGAGTCACTTCAATTTTTCTCTTCTGTATTGAACAGGGGTGTCGTGATTTACCGGTATTGATGATAATCATGATATTTAAAAACGAGTTTTTGATATCATGTTAATAATACATGTGATATTATCATTAGTAAGTAATACAGCACCTCATTTACATTCCTTTCTTCTCTCACTTTGTCTTCCTCTGCCAACGCCATCTGGTTTTCTTTTCATTATCCATGAAGTGTAATTTTCTTTTTTTTAGCTTTTGTACAGTTACGGTTACAAACTCTGTCAACATCCAAGAAAAGCAATGCACCCAAATTCATACATATCCCACGTAATTTGAAAGGTTGTGATCACGTGACCAGTGCGCTGATGGCAGTAAACAAGGAAGCAGTCCTAAGCGGTCTTGTAAGGAAGCAGGTTGGGGTGGTGGATGGGTCACAAAAATGCAGTCTTTCCCCGGAGACAGGTGTTCAGAACCGTGTGAACTTTTAGTCATTTTAAGGAACGTCCTCACCATGTTTCTTTTCCTAAACTTTCCATAACTTTACGTATACGTAACTGTACGTTAAGAACTTTAGTCATTTGGTGGCACTAATTTGTATGCTGTCACACAAAGTGTTTTGTCTGCATCTTTGTACGCTCATGAAACGGTTAATGTCATACCCTACGACTAAGTGCCCCAGGAATGACATTACGTCCTTTACGTACAGTTATGTAATTAACATAAAGTTACTGTGGATAGGTTTAGGAAAAGAAACATGGTGAGGACGTACTTTAAAATGACTCAAAATTCAGACGTCTCCCGGGAATGTCCCGGTGGAAAGTCCTGGTTTTTGTTACCCATCCATCACCCCAACCAGTTTCCTTGTTTACTCTTGTGAGCACATTGGTCACATGATCGCAGCCTCTCAAAATGCTTGGGATATGTATGAATTTGGGTGCATTATTTTTCTTAGGAAAACACAGGAACATTTTATGAGAACAGCCTGACTAATCTGAGTTGTTGATTAATGATTCATTTGTTAAACAAATACATCAAACGTCTAGTTTCAGCTTCTCAATTTTGAGGATTAGCTGATTTTCTTTGTATTATCTGAAAATAAACTGAATATTTTCGGTTCTGGACTTCTGTAACTTTACATTCATTACATAACTGTACGTTGAGGACCTAATGTCATTCATGGTGTGCTAATTTGTAGGGTATCATACGAGCTGTTGTGTGTGTAACATATGTAACGTACTTTGAGTGTAAATTATTTGCCAGAAAAAGAGACAAATGCACAATATTTGGGTCCATGTCATTGATCCGACAGCCCATTGATCCGACATCCCATTAGTCCGACGTCCCGTTGTTCCAATATGTGATTATACTAGGCTATACTGTATTTGTATACCATAGAGGATCAGCAACGCAACAAAAGTAGGCTACTGGTCAAGATACAAGTGTCATAGAGAGGAGAGAATGAAACACCATAACCTCCTGTTACTAACTCTGGGGTCGGGGTTGTGTGGGGAGCTCTCTGCGGTGCTGAACGGCTCCCAGCGGGTGTATTTCTGCCTTGATGGTGCGCCGCGACCGGCTCTGGGTCAGCTGGGAAAGGCTTGAGGCGAAGCAGGCTCACAGCTTATGTGTTTGCCACTTTCTTTTTCATTTTAACCCACACCATGATCTTTTCCTGACCCTAACCAAGTGGTTTTTGTGCCTAAACCTAACCAGACCTTAACCACAGGGCATCATGATGATTTCGGAACAACGGGACTTCAGAACAATGGGTTTAATATGGTCGGAACAATGGGATGTCGGACCAAGGGGCAGTTCCCCAATATTCTATGATGTTCTATGAATGTTGCAATAATATTGTTATCCAAAACTCTTTTGGTGGCAATAATTATGTTGTGAAAATCTGATATTGTCCAGCCCTAGCATCAATTGAAGATGATGTATCTTCTGTAACACTAACCAAGTGCTGCCAGCACTAAACATAACCTTAAAATACTTTAATCATGTTGTAGTTTGGGTTGCACCCTGTAAGTTGAATTTTAATCATCAGTTAGACACCCAGGTGGCTGTGGACCAAATCCCCAGGGCGAGTCTGAGCAACGTATCCATATAGGTTGTTTAATATCTTACAAATTGGCGCCCCATGAATGGCATCATCATGTACTTTAAGTGGCATAGGTTTGGTTTAGGAAAGTAAAGTTACGTAGGTTTGGTTTAGGAAAAGAAACATGCTGAAGATGTACCGTAAAATAGCTCGAAGTTCACTTGGTTTCACACCGGACACCCCGACCTGTCTGCTTACACGGAATGAGAAAATGTGTTTGCCTCACCATTTCCTTGGATTTGATCACATCCGGGGTCACATCGTCTTTTCCTGCCGGGTGCAGAAGTGTTGGGAAGAAATTTCATTACCAAACATCTACAAATCAGCCTCTTCATTCCTGTCCTCAGCCGATGAGGGAATCTTCCCTGACAAAACGACGCCAACTCCTTTTCATTGTCAAATAGAAAACCACATCAGCAGACATTTGCTCTCTGGGTGCCGCAGCCAACAGTGATTTCATTCATTAATCGCTCGCTGTTCAACACCGCAGACTTCTGATTTCTTCAGTGGAATCTTATTATTGTACGTGATGGCTGTGAGGCTGCCGGGGAGGTGAGCACACAGAGTCCAGCGCGACTCACTTCTCTTTTCTGTTTCCTCTCACGAAAGTTCCTCCAAGGTCAAGATCAAATAAGACTTTTATCCTGCTCAGAGAGAAAGCTGCCGACTGAACCTCAGTACTAAGTACAAATTTGCTTGAACTGTACTTAAGTATTTAATGACATGCTGCTCCAAACTTTTACTTAACAAACTTGATTATTTTATAAATATGATGCACTGTTAGAGATTAAACTACAGTATATAAGCTCATTAAAATAGATAGCTCCACTTAGACCAACTTCAACAGCACTAACGACTCCTTACACATAATGCAACAATAATAATAATAACCCAGTAATACAGTGTATATACTCAAGAGCTATTGTTCTGCATTATGGGTGCTTGTACTTTTGATACTTTTAATATGTTTTGCTGACACTAAGATACTTTTACTTACGTGAGATTTCAGTGCAGGACTGTTACTCTCATTTTCTATTATAGGTTTTCAGTTTTGCTACTTTTAATCAAAGATCTAATCACATCCTCCACCACTGCTTTTGATTCCCAAGCAAAATATGTTTGTTGCATGGTAGTCTGAGTGGGCGGAAGTTCGCTGCAGAGATCAGCCTCTCATTGGGCGGAATGAGCCACCCGCTGAAGTCCCGCCCTACCACCTCCGGTTGTGTAGCAGTTTTCAACCGTTTTTAACACGTCCTTTACTAACTTTTGTGGTGTTTGATCTTGCGGGGATGTAGCCATTTTTCTGCCATGGTTCACGTCCTGTAGGCGATATTTTTGTGGGCGTGTTACACCAAAACCTGTTTCCCCCCGGCAATATTTTTGCAAGCGCACTGTTGCTGTGGCACCGCCCAGAACAATTGTGATTGGCTCCAATCTCAAAGTGACAGTCGGCGCAAGCAAGACTAGTTGCATGGAGGTTTGAAAACTGTCACGTACAGCAGTAAGCTAAGTTTCGGTCTTGAACCCACCGGTCAGCTGGAGCCTTTCTGTGTGGTTTGTATGTTCTCCCAGTGTCAGTGTGGATTTACCTCCAGGTCCTCCAGCTTCCTCTCAGAGTATCTATCTGCAAAAAAAGTTTATGTTGGCCATTAATGCAAATAATGATGATGAGGTGATGCTCTATAGCTAGTTGCTATAATTAATGTGATAACAGGCTAAGCAGATGCTAGTGAGGTCCTTGGTGTTACAGTTTGGCAACAGGTGAGCTACATTTGGCAGTTGACAGTTAACAATAGTGCATAACATTTCTCCTTAAAACCCCAGGTTTCTGTGGCAAAGAAATGCGGATTCATACAGGACATGAAAAAAATGAGTGCCCGGTGATTGGGCAATCATGTGAACAGTTACGGCTGTTAAAACTCTGACACACCAAGCCGATGGTCGGCCGTTGGTCAATGTTGGGCCATCACTGAGCATCTGTCGCCCTAGTTGTCTTTGGGTGTCCTGCACCGTTCACCCTCATCAGCCCTCATCTGCTTTTTTTTTCAGCAGATTTATTAAGTTGAAGCAGTGTCTGTGAATGAAATCACTCTGATTGTCAGTTCAGCTCTGTGCACAAGAAGAGAAATGGAAGTGAGGAAAGTAAACAAAGAGCTAAAGTGAGACCAAAACAAACTTGTTACATAAAGTCGGATTATTTAGCAGAAACATTTCCTGATGGTTTGTGTTATTGTTCACTTGGGCACAGGAAATATGCTCTGTTCTTTCAACACTATTGTTCTGTTAATATGCTAACTGGCTAACTAGCGTCATGACGGTCTTCCGGTTTCCCTTTTTGAATGACAAATATAGACTACTGCCATCTGCTGGTGTGGAGAGTTATTCTTTCTTATGCAGGCGCAGATTGTACCTGCTGGTTGGCCATCAGCTGTCGTCTTTGCGGTGTGTTTGTGTGCAACTTTTTGGCTGAGACACAGGCGACCAATGTGAGGTGAAGCAGCAGAGGGCCTTTGTTGCCGCTAGTCTGAGGTCAGTTTGGTGTGTCTGGGCTTTTAAACCCTATTTTCATGGGACTAGTAACACCAGGGTATATCTTGAGTAAGTTGTTGTAATTGAGGAGGTCATCTGTGACCTTAATTCCATGCGAATCTGCTATGTTTGTAATGCGTCAAATTAACAACCATATTTAGCCAAACACAGAGGTCATGTGATAATAGTCCCGTGTAAATCTGTATCTCTGTGATTTATTGTATTTTAGTTTTCTGCGAGCCTCTGTTCTTTATTTTTCTCTCAAAATTAGTGTTGATACTCTTCAAATGAAGGTTTAGACATGAGTATCATTAATTTATTATTGCTTCTATTAAATAATCCTGGTATTTGTGTAGAAAATCAAGTCACGCTTTGGCACCAGCACTGACAGATTTCAAAAACGACACCCAGCCTCTATTACAGAGCCTACATTTAACATTAGCAGCAGCTCAAACAGTAAAAGGAGCAGGCGGTCGCTCTTGAAGTTATAAAGGAGATAAAAATAAAAAGAGATGATGGTGATTACTTGTTCTTGGGGAGAGAGATGAGCAGCGCAGGCCGAAATGGAGGATGCAGGGAAACTCAGCATTACTCATCAGGAACCTTTTTAAGAGCGTGTTTGTTTCTCGCCAGGTGCTGCTGTTGTGTTCTCTGTCTGACGCTGACGTAATGTGCGCCGTGGTGAAAGTTGAGAAATATTCAATCTAGGACACCCAGGGGAGTTTGATTATGTGCACTGTGTCTGTAATGTAAGGTGCACAGTTTGGTACCTGTCACAACCAAACCGCTGGGTAGTAAGTGCAAATAAAAGGCTGACACAGTGTGAGAACAAGGTGAGATGTTTACGAGCAGTGGTGTATTTAATAAGACATTTGAATTTATAATTTCTTGTTTGATTTTTGGATTATCTCTTTCACCTTGCAGTTGGTATAAAGATTGACGCACAAACAAAGATGGGGCTGAAATAATTAGTTGATTGATAGAAACGGAATTAATTGTCAAATAATGTGATCATTGATTAATCCTTTAAAACCTTTACAAGCAAAAAAAAGAGCTTCTGAAATATGATGATTTCACATTTTCCCTTTTCTTGTATGATAATGAATTCAACATCTTTTGTATTTCTCTGTAATGTAGCACAGTGTTAACAATGTTACTGATACTATTCTTTCTCACACCTTCAACTCAAACCACCAAAATATATCATTTAATAATTAAATTCATATCAGAAACATGCAGGAGACTAGTCCACTGATGGACCCTGATGATGACTCTTGGTTGGCTAGGAAAATTAGTAGTCGGGGGGAAAGTCGGTGAAAATACAACAAAAGATTATTTTATTATGAAAAATATAATCCAGTGCCGCCGTTCTAAGATGCACAGTCATGTCAGGTTGTGCCGTGTTTAGTACTTATGAGTCAGTATTTTGTTGACGTGTCCTCAGTGAAGCTCAGAAAGCAATACAACACCTTGAGGTGGTTTGACAAACTAATATTCAGTATGATAATCAGCCCACTTATCGGGCCGTACACACAGCGTGGACGGGGAAGAGCCTGGCGGGTTGCACCCGTTGCACTCAAGCTGAGAGACGGTAAATAGTTTAGCAGGGGGAGATAAGGTCTATTTTTATCCCAGCAGACAGACGGAGGAGACACACTGGCAGGCTGACGCACAGGTTGAGGCATCAGAGAGAGACGGCCAGACAGGCTCACAGACAGACAGACAGACAGACAGAGACACAGACAGGCAGGTGGACGTAGATGCAAACAGACAGGCTGGCAGAAAGACTCAGACCTCAGCTGGGTACAAACCTCTGGGCTGCAAGATTTTTCACTGCATGAGAAGAATATATCAGAAGGTGTGTTTTTATCAGCCTCTTTTTATTTACAGATTTTAATTTGCACATTTTGTAAAAGTATTGGACAGACAAAAAAAAATATATGTATCCTAAAATTTAAAAACTTTAACACTTGGGACTCAGAGATATGGAAACAGACTCAGCAAATAAATGATGATGCACCATAACGTTGCCATAGGGACGCACCTGTTTTGAAATTCTGGGCCGATAGCTGGTACCGATGTTTTGTTGTTTGTTTGTTTTGCTGTTGTTTTTATTTATTCCCCCTTTTGTGCCAGGAAAACAAAGGAATCTGTATTATAAAAAAACTAACTGAATAACTGTTTTAGAGTCATTCAGTCCTTCATTAAACTACCTATGAATGAGCACAAAGATAACTATACGCATTTATGAATCAACCTTTAAAAAAACCTTCTTTCACATCATACTGTTTTTTTTTTAACACTATTCAAATTCAAAAGTCTTTTACCATATATATATATATATATATATATATATATATACATATATATGTGTGTGTCATGAGTCCCTCTGGGCAGCACTGTGATGCAGTGGTTAGCACCGTTGCCTCACAGCAAGAGGGTTTCGGTCTTGAACTCACCGGCCAGCTGGAGCCCTTCTGTGTGGTTTATATGTTCTCCCAGTGTCAGTGTGGGTTTACCTCCAGGTGCTCCAGCTTCCTCTCACAGTCCAAAGACTTGCAGGTTACCGGAAAACTTCAATTAAAAGCATTGTACCAATTTAACAGCCACTCCCTTTTACTAGCCCGGCGTGGCTACACATTTTGACAAATAAAGGCCTGTCTCAATTAGACGCCTGTCCCAAATATAGGCCTGTTCAGTTCAGTGATTTCAGTAAATAATAGCCTGGGCTATTAATTGAAGTTTTACGCTAGGTGCTGCCCTTTTAAAGTAAGAGATTTGTCAGTCAGAGACTCATCAGTCGACTGAGAGTGCTTCAGGTTGAGCAGTGTGATAGTCAGTGCTGTGCGGTGTTCTTCTGGGGACATTTTGGTCCCCAGAGTCTCCTGCTGAGTGAGCGCTCTTGACTTTCAAGCTACTCCTTGGTACAGTCAGCTGTGGACGTGATGCAGTGGCACAGAGGAGAAGAGATTCTGCACCGTAAGGCTCTGAGATAACTCTTCTTCCTTCTGCTTAGAAGTGGTGAATTTACAGCTCGCAGACACTTAATACATTTCCAATCCATCGTTAGTGCCGTTAGTGTCACACTGAATGTTCTGCTAAGCCCCTTTTAAACTTTAAAACTTCTTTTCAGATGCTGCTTACCGTGGAGGAGCTTGCTAGCTACAGAGGCCGACACAAAAAGCAAATGTCCCTTTCTAGAGTCAGTGTTTGGTTTGTCCTTTAAGGGCTACTGTAGAAACATGGTGGTGCAACATGGCGATCTGCTTAGACGAGGACCTGCTCCCTATGTAGATATAAACGGCTCATTCTAGGGTGATGAAAACACAACAGTTCTTATCATGAGGTGATTATACAATAAGGAAGACATACTTATTATATTATGTCCCATTTCTACCAGTATACCCCCCTGAATCCTAAACACACACTGGAGCTTTAAACTGTGTTTAGAATATGTAAACTGAACATATGCATCCTTAAATGTCTCACACAAACTGTCCCTGTTTCTGAACCCTTCACGTGGTTTCCAGAAGCAACAGATACAAATGAAATGCTGCAGTGAGAGTGCTCTGATTTATAGAATACATTTTAGACCAGGGGCTGGAAATTTAGTTTGTTGCTGATGTTGTCATGTAATTTATGTAACTGAATAGATGAGTAGTCCACAGAGGGAGAGTGGGCGTGTGGGAGAGACAAGTTAAATAGAAATGTCTCGTGTTCAGAGGCAGAGGGTTTACTGCAAGGTGATGCATTCAAATCAAAGTCCAACCACGGAAACGACAGTCTCTCAGACTTTCATGTATGAATTTAATCTGGTGCTCAGCCGGGTGATGATGCTGACCGAACAGTTATTTACTCACACGTACTCAGACGTGGGAGCTGCCTGGTACGACCTGTGTCCTCTGCTGCAGCCTCAACACGTCCTTTAACCCTTTAATAATGGATATTGGGATGTCCCTACGTCCCAACCCTCACCTGTGGTCATGAGCTCTGGGTAGTGACCAAAAGAATGAGATTGCGGATACAAGCAGCCAAAATGAGTGTCCTCCATTGGGTGTCTGGGCCTTAGAGGTAGGGTAAGGACCTCAGACATCCGGAGGGAGCTCGGAGTAGATCCGCTACTCCTCCTCAGGATGCCTCCAGGGCGCCTCCTGTTGGAGGTGTCTCGGGCATCCACTGATAGGAGGCCCAGAGGCATGCCCGAGAATACACGGAAGGGATTACATATCCCCTCTGGCCTGGGAACACCTCTGGGTCCTCAGGAGGAGCTGCCTGCTGCCCCCACGACCCGGCCCTGGATAAGCAGATAAAAATGGATGGATGGATAACGGACATCCCGTGGATGGCCGCAGGGTATCATTGTTTGCATGATCCTGTTTAAATTGATCTTAAAGTGAGAACCATAATAGCTAGTGTTCATTGTTTTCTTCTGTCTTCCCTATCAGCATGTCATTACCGTACATTACACGCAGTGCAGATGTGGTGTTTTGCTATAATTACGCAGGTACTTTCCTGTAATGACAGTGGGAGATCATTGTTGCATAATCCAGTATATATATTGAACTAAAATAAAAACCATAATAGCTGGAGCATTCATTGTTTTTGCGGCAGAAAGCAAAGGCCTCTATCTTGTCCTTCATCTTGTCATTACTTTGCATACCCTACATTGCAAATACTATTGTTATGTGAACTGGAGAGCTGTTGGTTTGTTACCAGCTTACAGTGAATAAAATCCTCATGTTTAAAGCATCAACAGTTAAACTCTCTGCAACACTTCCAGTCCAAGGTGAGCCGGGTGCTTCAAAATAAAAGCACCAGTGGTTCCACTTTGATTTATTTAACAGTATTTTATGGAACTTTATTATAACAGTACTTAATTTAACATTATTATGTGACAGTAGCCCCTTTATTTAATTTTATTGTAACTGTAGTTTATTCTATTAATTTGGTAGTCTACAGTAGTTTAGAGGAGATTTGAATTTATCGATATATATATAACATGTATTGCAATATAGCCTAGAATAGAATAGAATTTATCTTTATTATCCACTATGGGTGGAAGCTTGTTCTTCAGCTCACTAAACACAAAAGACGTAAAAGCAGACAGTCAGTAAAACAAAGTCATTACAAAACACTTAAACACATTAAATAAACTCATCGTCTGTCTGTGGTTTAAAACTCAGTCACTTTGTTGAGTTGAGGATATTGATGGCACTTGGAATAAAGGACTTCTTAGATACATTTTTTGGTTGCCAGAGGGACTCTATAGCGCCTCCCAGAGCTCAAACTGGCTGAAGAGAGAGAAGAAAATAATTGCAATGGGTTTTTTAAGCCATATCGCCCAGCCCTACGCTTCATTTTAGTTCTTTGCATCCAAATATGAGTTGTCCATCAGTGCTGGACTTCTTGGACCATGCAAACAGCCTCCCTCTCATTCCTTCAACCACCTCTTGAAAAGTGTGGTGTTGCCTTATTGTATATATCCAGAAACCTGTTGATAACGAAGTTGTTGGTGATTTTTAGAAGTAGTTGTGTTTCTTCTTTCCACCAGAAATGTGGACTTTTCTTTCAGGCATGCATCTCGACTAAGTTAGACAAGAGGTCGTGTGTTGTAAACTGTGGTCAAATACTCCAGTCAAGACACAGACTCCCAAAGTGCTGTCTACATGTCCAAAGAATGATCCTCAAGCCAGATTAATACCGACACATTGCACGTCTTAATCGAAAAATGCTAAATTCAGAAAAAGGCCTAATAGGAACTATCTTATCAGAATGTGCTGTTTTCATGACCCATATCAAACTAATACTTTCATATGCGGAATAATAGTGAAATATTAGTGTGCATATAAACATAGTCCCCAGCTGACTTCCTGTTGGGTTTACAGATTGGCTCCAATGGACTTTTTTATGCCTCTGTGCTGGCGATGTCTGTAGCTGTTGGTATTATGTTTTCAGGTTGTCTGTACGTATGTATCCCATTTTCGTGAACGCATTATCTCACAAACACTTTGGGGGAATTTCTTAAAAGTTGACAAAATTGTCCACTGGGACTCGACGACGAACTGATTAGATTTCAAGTTTTCAAAGTTCAAATGTCAAGGTCACAGTAACATCATAATATTCTGCACGTCATATCTCAAGAACAGAAAGGGAGACATTTGGTCAGATACTGAATTGGTGACTCTAATCTTGAAACTGTGCTGACTGTATAGATCTTCTGCACTGTAAGTGCAGTTTGGCTGGTGCTCAGAGGCATACAACCACGGGGCATTAATTCTAGCCATTTTTTTACTATCGAGCACGAGATCCCTAAAATATCAAAAGTTGCACCAGTTCTGATGTGTGTGCAAAGTTTAGTGTCTTTTCGAGCACCTTTTGTCCCTTTAAAAGGCGATTCATTTGTCTAAACACTACTGATAATAAAGTGAGTAATGTCAGCAGGGTCCTAACACAGGTCGGTGCTCAGGCGCTAATGAACGACTGTTAAACACCACAGCATGTCTGGATTCTACATCCAGAGTGTAAAGCTGCAGCAGCTCCACCTCCAGCAGGCTGAAGTATATTTTTTCTTCTGTCATACACTCTGACCCTGTCATCTGCGATATTTATTGTTTTAATTATTTCAAGCAGCTTTCCAGGTGGTTTTCTGTAATATTTAGTTTTGTGTTCTGTAGTCATTTGTCTGTATCGATCGGCCGTGGCAGGAAGGTTTTCTACCAACAGCTGCACTTAAGAAATGTGGCACCGTCGTGAGCCACAGCTCTGTGCTGTCAGTGAATTTATCTTCATGACTGAAGTACATAACTAAAACATTTTTACTGTGCTGTCTTCATGCTGTCACAGACCTGTTGTTTGGCTGACATAAAGTTATAGATGCTGTCACAGTGTCATTTACAGTATGGCAAGCCTGTAGAGTGGATTTTGCACAGAAACACAACACAGTGTACCTTTAATTCTGTGTATTTCTAAATAAATACATTGCATGAGTTGGTTTTGCATGAAAAGCGCGTGGAAAAAATGTTGTGAATCATTCAAGGATCTTGATGCAGTCGAGCAGCCTCTCACAAAATTACACTGAATTTGCTGCAACAATGAAGTAAATAACGTCAAACCCCATCCACCAATAAGTTTCATCTGGTGACAGGACTGGGTGTGATGCAGAAAATGTTGTCTAGTGTCAATGTCAGATACTTTCTGTGCTCAACATCCAGCCCAGCCTCCTCTCTAAGACATTTTTTACAGCATTAAAACATCAGCTGTCACCTCGCTTCTTAAGGACTACTGTCCAGTGTTTTCACAACCAAAATTGTCTGCTTGTCCAGAAAATGTACATGGGTTATTTCAACATCTGGATTAGCGAGGCGGGCTGAACATCTCCGACCCGCCAAACAGCATTGGAGAAACACTGATTTATAACATAAAACTGCTTTATTCAGTGTTGTTACTGGTTTAAGTTAACAAGTCTGTTTTGGAGAGGAAGAGACCACTGCAGATTATTCAGCTCGTGGTAAAAACTGAACAATGAGCACTGAAGGAATTCTAACCAGGAGAAGTTGCAGGTGGTTGCAATCTGTAATCCTCACTGTAGCTGCCACTAAATCCCCTTAAACCTGACACACTGGATCTTTAAGTGTCGAAGGGTGCTTTCACACCTGCCATGTTTGGTTCGGTTCATTTGAACTCCAGTTGGTTTGCCCCCTCAGTGCGGTTCATTTGTGCAGGTGTGAACACATCAAAACAACCGGACCGAGACCTTCTTGAAGAGGTGGTCTCGGTCCGGTTCCAAAGGAACTCTGGTGCGGTTGGTTTGTGGTGAGAAGGTGTTCCGACCTGGATGTGAACCAACTGCAGTCACATGACACATTGTTTGGGTTAAACATGAGCATGTTACAGTCCTGGAGGATTATTAATGTGCACCTCCTCCTGTACTGCCTTAATATGCACATTCAGCACATCCAATGCATCAAAACATTGTTTTCTAGTTGGAGCCGCGCCTCGTTTTCAAACTGTATGGTTTGACTAAAATGAACAATGACAGCAATATAGTCCACGATGAGCAACGCTAAAATCAACCTGCGTAGTTGTCTCAAAGTGAGTCTAAACCAATGATTTGCTGCTCTGTTAGCAGAGTGAATATTCATTTTGTGGGTCAGCCTGAACTAAACACTAGAGTTCGAGGTATTTATTGTGCAGTAAGTTGTTTCATTTTATTTTGATTTATATTTTGTTCACTGTCATCTTCAAAGAGCTGCAGGGGGTTTCTGAAGCTCAGTTCAGAGTCGCTGCATCCCATAAACAGAAACATTAACACTGGTTACAACAGTGAAGCTTTGTTCAGAGTGTGATGTGATTTAAAGCATTGTTAATATATTTAAATTAAAACACTTCTGTTATGGTGTTATGCACCCTTCTGTGTTTTTTATTTACTGTGATATTTATGAGGTCTCTACATCCCAGCATCACAGTTTGTGTTTCACTGTATTTTTATGATTTCTGTCAAAAGTTTATGCAGAAAAACTGAGCCCGAGTTGAACCCTGTGAGCGTTCTGAAACACGTCTCTGAGTAGTAAACAAGTGTGACTGCTGCACTCTCTTCCAGATATATAAGATACAATATACACATGTATTAGAAAATATTTAGAATGTATTTAGAAACCTTTTTAAACATCATGCAAGAATAACAGCAACATGTTATCTGCGTTTACACAAATCACATGTATCAAATTACTAACCCCAACAAAACAACATGAGCTAACATAGATAATTAAAGAGCTAGTTTCCATTAAAGCTAAGTGTAGACATTTTTCCTGGTTTGAAATTTTGTTTTTTTGATTTTGTTTCAAAGTCCTGTTATTTGAACTGTTTTTATGTGCAAATTAAAAGTCCAGTGTGTAAGATTTAGGGGGATTAACCCCTCGTTTCCAGTTACGCATGTGTACAGAGATGAACCAGGAGTCCATTCATTCCAATGGAAATCTCTGTAATATCCAATGTTCCTGCAAAACTCCTCCCCTCAGCAATATTTCTGTCTGGAATTTGCCTCAAGTATGTTAAAAAAATTCAACTTTTGAGGTGGAATTGTGAGAGACTATATGACAATGTGCTAGCTTAGCTAACAGCCTGCTAACTAGCTAACAGGCTATTTCCTTCAATTCAGTTTCCTGTGTTGATCATCAAGTGAGTTTGTGTAATGAAAAAGAATGTAGTTTTAACACACTGTGAATCTGACTAATGTTATTATGCTAAAATATACTTACCCGTTATATCCAGTCGGGTTGTCATTATGACTCATTCAGTCTTTTTAATTAAATATTTCACAAAACATGCCACGTACCTGACAGGTCCTCTTTCTGTCCCGGTATTATTTTCAAACTACTGGATGGCAGAAAACGGACAAAATTAGCCCCTCCCCCATGGCTACAGGTTTCTATCCATGAAGAAATGTGCTCTCTTGCGTTGGACACACACTAGAGGCATTGTCTGTATGTTTATGAATCTACAGACATTTTCCACACATTGATTTATTTGTGGCAGCCCGCCACGATTAAAACATCTGCCGCCACGTTTTGATTTTCTATCTTTGGAGGTGAATCATTAATAAGGAGTGCTGCTGAAATATATATAAACCATTTGGTTATTCATTGCACCACATTCTCTAAGCACAGAGTGTACTCTGGGCACAGACAGAGCAGCAGAACATCAGGCGCAGTGAAAGTAAAACTAAATTGTTCAAAACTTTGCTGTCACTCACAAACAGCTGCTCCTCTCATCCATCGATCTGATCTGATCAGCTCTGATCAGATGGACTGAACCGTTATCCACCGCACAACTCCACAAACTACAGCTGAGGAGAAATGAGAACACATGAAGAGCTCCGCCTGCGCTGCATTCAGGGTCCCACAAAAACCTCAGAATTTTGAGAAGGGACACAGACTGATGCATGAGGACACACAGGCAAAAAATAATAAATAAATAAACAAATGGAAAGTTAGAACTTCTGTGAGAGACACTGCTAACTACAGTGACCGATGCAAAAATCCTAATGTCCCTTTCTGGTGCCAGTGTGTAGTTTGTCCGTTCTGGGCTACTGTAGAAACATGGCGGTGCAAAATGGTGACCTCTGTAGACGAGGACCTGCTCCCTGTAGATATAAACAGCTCATTCTAAGGTAACGTAAACACAATGATTCTTATTTTAAGGTGATTATACACGAAAGAAAACATACTTATTATATTTCATTTCTGCCAATATATCCCCCTGAATCGTACACACTGGACCTTTAAGAAGCACCTGATACATTTATAGATGTCGCCTATGTGTGCATACTGCTGTGTCAAAAAAGTCCCAACTGTGCCTTTACCTTATCTATCTAAAATGTTACGTGATGTGATTGTCGAGCAGTGAAAACAGCAGTAGGAATGTTTTATCTTAGTTTTCAGGAAATAAATTAAGCTTTGAAAGCGGTAAATCTCGGCACCTGGTGAAG
This sequence comes from Epinephelus moara, assembly GCF_006386435.1. NCBI lineage: Eukaryota > Metazoa > Chordata > Actinopteri > Perciformes > Serranidae > Epinephelus > Epinephelus moara. The sequence goes on along the minus strand of NC_065529.1, from coordinate 49,568,782 downwards.
TTATCATTTATTGGTTTTGATCATAAATCCTGGCGACGTGCTGAAGACATAATTTGGTCATTTTGTCCTGCAGGGCAGTGAAACTCTCCTCCTTTGAGTGTGCAGCAGCCTCTCTGCGGGGAGCACCTCTATAATCCGTGACTGCTTCTCCTCTTGTCCTCTCCAGATAATTGTGTTTCTCAGGCTTTATGTTCACGAGCTGGTTACTGAACTTTGTGTCTCTGTGGTTTCCCAAACTCTGAGAACATCCGATGAATCACTGTCCACCAGCTGTGGGAAACCTTCTTGTCCGAGCCAGAGAAAAATATTAATTAAAAATGTTCACATATGGAGGTTCAACACGTTCGGCTGCAACACACTCATCCCAAGTCGTCATATTTGCCTCTTTGTCAGTGGACTTTCAAGTCAACATAGTATGTACTGAGTGTTCTGCTTCTGCTGTTGATGTTCTGGGACGCCACAACCAACGCCGGGATGTCAGCAAAAGCACATGGTTAGGTTTAGAAAAAACCCACCATGGTTTGGCTCCACATTCTTACAGGAAGTGAAAACCAGTTTCTAGGGTGAAAGTCCAGGAGTTGTTGGATCCATCCGCCGCCCCTCCTACCCGCCCTACAGGGACTTTCAAGCACCTTATATTGCATTGTTATCGGCAGCGTTTCAAACTGACATCGTCCTGTGGCATATCATACTGCCACGATAGGTGCCATCCAGCTGCATTATGAACTGATGTCGCCCATCCATGATCATACTGCCATGACAGCTGAGCGGTGGCATATAATAACACCAAAAAAAGGTTCTGTTTGGCAGTGTTACAAACTGACGCCACCCAGCGGCGTGTCATATTGCCGCAAAAGGTTGCTTTAGGTGTCGGTGTCGGACGCAGAAATCACTGACAAAGTGGTGTTATTTGATGTCTTTGGAATGAGAACTGGCTGGGAGGTTTTAATCTCACCAGTGATTTATGTTGCTGCACTCATGTTGTATGAAACTCGTGTGTGTGTGTGTGTGTGTGTGTGTGTGTGAGTGTGTGTGTGTGTGTGTGTGTTCAGAGCTTTGATGGCACTGTAGTAATTGTTGTATAATAGCAGCTGGTGAATTATTTAATTCAAACTGCTTCCTCTGAGCCAGCAGCAGCTGGCCCACTCGTCAGCAGAGTACACAGGGACACACACACACACTTGCATATAGACACAGCAACACAGGCTGTATAAAGACACATGCATGGACATACACACAAACATACTGACTAATGCAGTATCGTGGTCCTTGGAGACATCATTGCAGAGAGTGCTGTGTGTGTGTCTGTGTGTCTGTGTGTGTCTGTGTATCTGCGTGTGTGTGTGTGTGTGTGTGTGTGTGTGTGTGTGTGTGACCATCAAGTCAATTTCATAAATTTCTTACATCTGTCAAAATGAGTTGTCTAATAAGATCTAAAATTCTATATCAAAACCACATTAACTAATTATTTGTGATTACTTCAACCTTTAGTTTAGTTTAGGTCCCTGCAGTGCTCGTTCAGGCCTTGAACCAAGTTATTTATATGTTTAAAAGTATTATTAAGAGTGATGGATTATAATTTTGTTCCTACTAATTTAAAGTGGCACTTCTATTAAAGATGACTTCAAGAGGGAGGCTGGTCCTCGCTACGCATGTTTTGTTAAGGTGTCCTCACTTTGTGATAAAGATGTGTGTTTTTACTTGTGCATACTGCATAGTGAGGACCACAGCATGTGATTTAGCAACAGAGCGAGGACATTTTTGGAAAGTGAGGACATTTTGGCTGGCCTTCATTCTTTAAAGGACTGTATGAGGATTAAGACTTGGTTTTAGGGTTCAGGTCACTTTTGTGTTGCACGTGACAGTCAGTTGTTGAGGGAGAATGAAATATTAATGATTTGGAAACACTGTGATATCAGTACTTCAGTGTATAATAACTAGTTTAGAGAAATGAAAAAGACACACAAAACCTTCATGAAGAACAACATCAATGCTTGCTGAAATCTCAACACTTGTTAAGACTGCACTGTTGATTTTGTTCTTATAGATTAAACTGTATAATCATTATTTTTGTCTTCTTCAAATAGAGGTCTTGTTCTTGACAGTCGTTTTTGTTGAATTTGGCCCGGAGCTCTGTTTTCTTTTCTTTTTTCCTTTCTTTTTTTTTGTTATCGTCGTCTGGATGGACCAGAATTCAATTACAGGACTCAGATTGAGATGTTTTGTTAGAGAGCAGTGATGTTGTCATCACCACAGATTTTTAATTGGATTGTAAGCGCTCAGTTTCCTTTCGGCTCATGGACCATGTGGCACATTGTGTTCACATTTACATTCAGGATTAGAGGCAGATCACAGTCTAAATACGTTAGCTAAACAGTGGAGTTAGAGACCAGCACTCACATAGCTTGTTTCACACATCCTCCATTTTTTGTGCAGCAGCGACCTGGGATGGAAACAAATGTGTTTAGAAGAATACACAACAGTCAGGCTTCATCCACACTAATACGGTTTTAAGATGTATAACTATTACTACGTTTACACCTAGCCTCCATGCCACACCTCTGAAATGGAGACTTTGAAAATGCTGCTAATCCTGTTTTAGTTTGAAACTATGGGTTTTTTGTCGGAACAAGCAAAAACAGAGACATTTGGAAATGATGTGTCAAGCCAAAACATCAGAGCTACGTCTGCATGCCTTTTGTGATTTTGTGTTTTCTTGTGTGGCTTCCACTGGAGATGGATAATGATTTGATGACTTTGCAACAACTCTCAATTTGTTCTCAACTACCTTGATCGTCTTATATGTTACTGCCAGTAACAGTTCTACCTCATTGTTAGTCTCAAGAGATCTCTTCTCTTATTTCTACCAGAAAGTCCTTTCTGGTAGAAATCTTTTCATTTTAACCTAAACCAGCACCTTTTTTCTAAAACAGGCCTGTCTGTCTAATATAGACAAACTTCTCCCAACAGACATAAAACAACAAGATAATTCAACAAAGGTATAAAATTCAGCTCAATAATAGCTGTCAAGGTTCACAGACATGTCATTTGTTTTTTGCTAGTTACCCATCATTAGCCTACACATGTTTACATTGCATAAATTAGCCTCGCAGCTAGCGGACTTTCCTTCCTTCATTACTTAAAAAATTACATGTGTTGTTTAGACTTTTTCTGACTCACTGTTGGTTTAAGTCACTGCATCTCCCGTCAGAACAACACAGCTGAATTTCACACTGCATGCATGTTTTTTTAGCTCAACATTGTTGACACAGAGCAGCTGATGTTGCTGTAGTGACAAGTTAGCAGAATGAGATGCCCGTCCAGGCAGGTCATGTCATTTCATGTTTTATCTCATAAGGGCATAGTTTACATACAGCATGTGCCGGGTTTTTTTCTCCGAAATTGAAAATATTTCCCCTCTGCTGATTTATGCCGGAGTATATAACGTTATCCTCATCGTCTTTCTCTTTACTGCACGCTGTCGTCTGCCTGCTGCTGTTTGACAGTGTCAGAAACTTTCAAAACAACAATCATCCCAAAGATGACAATATAGATTGATGTTTTCACTTTGCATCAATGATACTGGAATCCTTGGTCATTGAATTGATATATAAATCCATATCAATGGTTCTTACACCCCTTACTGGTATTATAATTTTAAAAAATACTCAGCCCTAGTTAGTACAGATGGAGATTATTTCTGAAACTGTGCTGAAATGATTGTGTGTACAGAGAACGTTTTAAAATAAAAAGATGTTAGCATGGATGCAGCTTTCTTTAGCACAGTGTAGCCTGCAGATAATGTTATTTGCCAAAAAAATATTTCGAGTAAGTCTGGAGATGTTTGGGTTGTTATCTGTCGACAGACATCTGATAGAAACACAGAACAGGAAACTTACAGCCGTATCTCCTCTGTAGGATTTAGTGGCATCGAGCTCAGAGACAGAGCTCGTTAGATGTTTTATTACCAACAAAGGAAAACTGATCCTTCATTAAATATCATATTATGTTGGCAGACTTAAATCAAGTTACAGGTTTTTATATCGAAACCATTAACTGCTTTATCAAAATGTATTTTTATTTTGTTTCAAATGATGATATTATGTTTTAGAATGAAACAGAAATCAGGGGTTTATCTCCTCACACGTTAAAGTGTGTATAAGGTTGTGAGTGTGTAACTGTTCGAGGTCGGCTGTGATCAGACAGGGAATATTTCTCTCTTCGGGATAAATGACAGTCTGGATCCCTCGGCGCTGCTAACCTCTCTGCGTCCGTCATGGTGGTTAGGCAGACGTTCATGTTGTAGCTGAGCACTGGGTGCTGGGCTCGGACTGGCTGGGAGAGGCTGGCACACACTTTGAAATATTAATGACCTACTGTGGAGAAGGGCTCAACCTCCCCCCTCGTTATCTCTCCCCACCCTCCTCTCCCCTCTCTCATCTTTCTGCCTGCTGCTCTTTCTCTCTTTCAACTCCCTTCGTTCTATTTTCTCTCTTCCTTTCTTCCCTCTTCTTCATTTACCTCTCTTGTTCCTCTCCCTTCTTCATCTTCCTCTCCCCCCTCTCAGGAGGGCTGTGAGATTGTGTTATGTCATATTAAAGAGACAGGCACGCTGCAAAGTGAAAAATACGACATAATAAGAATCATCCCAGGAAACTTGTGGATTCAGCATCGATTTTGGATCAGTGTGAATCAAATTTTCTGTGAGATTTTTGGGAGGAATGGCGCTTTCCTTGTCCTTTCATCTCTTTCTCTCTGTTTCTCTCTGACACAGTCCATAAATCTCTCTGTGTCCTCTCTCTTTTCCACAGAGTCTGTTTTCATCCTCTTTCGGTCGTCACCACACCCTTTATTCCCTCCTCTCTCTTGTTCTGCTTCGCTGCATCAGAGGAAAACTTCACTAAAGAAAGACCTTTAATGTAAAATGCCACATCTGTTGTTTGAATACTTACTTTATATCTCAGGCTGCTGTTGATGGGTCGGTGTGTTTTTGCCTTAATTGGTTTTCAAAGTCAAGTCTACATTATTGCCATGAAATCAGTGAGTAAGCTGTGGGCTACTTGAGCGGCTTGTTATATTTTGGCTATATTTATATTTTTACATTTTGGCAAATACAAAATCGTTGAAAGAAGAGATGCAAGATGTTGGATTTTTTGCCGATAACTCATTTGACGGGTAACCGTTATTGATATATCCACTTTGTTCCGTCCTAATTTAAGTGATCATCATCTCTTCTGTAGTGGAATTAACATCATATTAAACATGCATACTCTTAACATGATGGCCCACCAGCAGATGGAGACGTGAAAGACTGGGTGACAGACTGGGTGTCTGGGCTCAGCGTGAGAGGCAGGGTGAGGAGCTCAGACATCCAGAGGGAGCTCGGAGTAGAACCGCTGCTTCTTCGCATCGAAAGGGGTCAGTTGAAGTGGTTCGGGCATCTGATTAGCCTCCCGTAGAGGTGTTCTGGGCACGTCTCACTGGTAGGAGGCCCCGGGTCAGACCCAGAACATGCTGGAGGTATTATATATTTCATCTGGCCTGGGAACGCCTGGAGAGAGGGACATCTGGGGTACTTTGCTGATGATGATGAAAATGGATGAATGCACAAATTTTTAAAAGACATGTTGGCTATCTCCAATATTTAATTTTAAAGCCAATAAAGCCAATACTGATGATGTGCTGATATTATGGTACATGCTATTAGCAGTTCCTGTTTGCAGTGTGTCCATGGGTTTACGAACAACTGTCGCGTGTTTACTGTGATACTGAAGAAAAGTTAAGATGTGATGATCCTAAGGCGAGTTCTGCAGCTCTCTTTGTTTCTATGTTTTCAAGTGGATTCATAAACTTCATTAGTGATGGACATCAGAGATACAGTCAATCTAAAAATATTTGTATCATGTCCGTGTGTTCAGATATGACTGAGTAATGACTCAGAGAAGGAGCATATATTTTGATGTAAACAGCAGCAATCAGGCACTAAGGGTTTAAAAGTACCTCAACACACTCTCTGAGCTGTGTCACTGCTACAGCTGCTGACTGTGTCGCTGAGCATCTACAACTCAGCAGTTAGTAAGTTAGCCACTTGTCAGCATCTGTGACACTATCTTAAGTGGTTAAACTGAACCCTGAGATAAAGTAGGCATTGTAATGGATTCTAACTGTATTAACAAACTTCTCCTCCTTGTCTTTTTACCTCTTCCCTCTCTCTCAGACGTGGCTGGAGAACTACGGCTACCTGCTGCCTCATGACGTCCGCACGTCAGACCTACGAGAGGAGAACGCCATGCAGTCCGCCGTGGCTGCCATGCAGCGCTTCTACGGTATCCCTGTGACGGGAGTACTGGACAAGACGACTATAGAGTGAGTCACTCATGTGTTTGTGTTTGCACAATAAAAACTAAAGATAAGCCATTAGTCCAGTGTTACTGAATTTACAGCCCCCTGCCCGAATCTGGCCCGAATCTGCTATATTGTGTCCTACCAGGGGAGGAAATCACAAGTTTCATCCCAATAAGATATTATATTGATTATTTGGACAACAATACGATATTTGCCGATATCAAAAGTCTGCCACGATACAGTTTTGATTTGATTCAATTCATGGGCCTATGATCGATATAAGACAGTGGGCCTCATGCAGGCAGCAATATAAGATCTGTTCATATCCACAATTTGTTCTTATTTTGTTAGTACCCATTGGAGTCACCAGTGTTTTCTTCTTTTTGCTGTTATTTTAGGCTGCTGTCAGCCCTAGAGTGGTCTCCTTTGGTCTGAATCAGGGACTCATGTTGTTCCAAAGTTGTATAATTGCCTAGAGTTGGTTCGTGTTCTCACGGCAGCATTTACAAGAGGACCAGATCAAATGCCTTGTGTGAGAAAGCTGCTCTTGATTGGTCAGAATTTCCATGTGGGAAAAATCCAGGAAGTAAAGCAAACGTTGAAGAAGAGTACACTTGCAAGATAAATGTGACACTTTCTAATGTCACAATGGAGGGACAACTACGCAGGTTGATTTTAGCGCTGCTCATCGTGGACTATATTGCTGTCATTGTTCATTTTAGTCAAACCATACAGTTTGAAAACGAGGCGCGGCTCCAACTAGAAAACAATGTTTTGATGCATTGGATGTGCTGAATGTGCATATTAAGGCAGTACAGGAGGAGGTGCACATTAATAATCCTCCAGGACTGTAACATGCTCATGTTTAACCCAAACAATGTGTCATGTGACTGCAGTTGCTTCACATCCAGGTCGGAACACCTTCTCACCACAAACCAACCGCACCAGAGTTCCTTTGGAACCGGACCGAGACCACCTCTTCAAGAAGGTCTCGGTCCGGTTGTTTTGGTGTGTTCACACCTGAGTGTGATTGCTGTGTTTGAACCACACTGTGCGGGCAAATGAACTTCAGTTTGACTGAACCGAACCAAACAGGACAGGTGTGAAAGCACCCTCAGAGTCTTTGCACATGACATGACACCTGTCCTTATAAAGTGTTTAGGGGATTCATCAGTCAGCAAAGCTAAGAGCAGATTTGGATGGTGAAGAACAGTCAGTGCATCTGGAGTTGACTTCTCTTGTATTTTCTCTTAACAGAATGAAATATAAGACAAACTTAAGTGAATGTTGCTATTTCCACATCCAGCAGACAAAGTTTTATTTCTGGCCACCTCACAAGTGTAGGTCCAATATTCCTTCTCCTTTGAGCTCCGTTTGAGTTCCAGCTCCTGAAGGTGAAAGCTCCACTGTGTTCACCAGCTAGTCACTAACCGTCTACTGGTGCTGAGCAGGTAGTGTACAGTACGTTAAACAGCTGCTACTGAAAGAGACTGAACCAAAACAGTAAAGACTCCATTAAGCTGTGCAGAGCTGAGAGCAGCTGCAGAGTCAGGTGACACCTCAGGTGTGTTTGTCACGGCATGCCACCATGTTCACGTCGCACCCAGTGATTGGATCCAGTCAGAGCTATTGATCATTGCTGCTTTAAATGTGATCCCCCTTATTCAATCTCCCAGCTGGGTTGTACAAACAAATCTGGTTTGTGTGGGCGATTCAACATTATTTCATGGTTGTTATGAAACCTTTTCAGACTGCAGTTATGATTAAAGGCCTTACAGATGAATTATAACTGATTATAAATGGACTCTAATTGGCCTGACATTTTTAGCCTCAGTGTGCAGCAGCTTCCTGCTTGAGCTCGGTGAACTCCAATTTGTGTTGCCGATTGGCCAACAGGGATTTTTAATTTAACTCTTTTTAAGTTTTTAATTTAGAACTGCTGTCACCGTCGGCCATCGTCTTTGCGGTTGTTATCATGGTAACTGACAACTGCTGTAGGAAAACTGGTTGTCATTTTACACTTTATACAGGGTGTGGGTAAATGACTGAAACAGAGTGGCAGGATGTTCCAGAAGTGGACCAAGTCATTGTATTGCAAGTCACAAATAAGTCACAAGTCTATGCACTTAAGTCCCAAGTCAAGCCTGACAAAACCCAAGTCCTAAACAAGTCATATTGCACTCTTCACCAAATGTTACTATTGACTATACTATACTATTAGCATCACTTGACGTGCTGACACTGCTAACGGTACAAATGTAGCTAACAGTGATGCTAAAGAGAGTTTGCAGCTAAAAAATGAGCCCCATACTCACCGGAGCGACCTGGGTGGAGGGTGGAGGTTTGACACAGTATTTCCACAGCAACACCATTGGGTCAGGATGGCAATACTTGTGGTAATTGCTGGATGAGCAGCGCCGCTAGCAAGCCCCCACCAGACCCAGTTGGTACAGAGTGCAGTAAACTGAGGAGTAGCAAAATTAACCTACTGACCGACATGCGTAACTGGTCAAAAATATTCCGACGTTAACCGATCACTGGTCAATCAATTTCCGGTTAACCGTTGACATCCCTGCATGCAGCAGGAAATTGAGCTTTTTTGGCTAAGGAATAGGAATGAACAGGGTTTCATGTAGGGGTGTGCCATATCATCTCGTTCATGATAATACAGGGTTTCTGCAGGTATCAGCAAATCTAATTTAATGCTTTTTAATGCCCTTTTTAATGCCACTTTAAACAAATTTAATGCCCATGTCCAACCGCAGATACAGTTTTTTATTTATTTATTTTATATATATATATATATATAGAGAGAGAGAGAGAGAGACAAAATTGTAAGCATTTGACAAAGCTAATCTTGAATATTTGAGAAAATCTAAATTTACATTAACTGTCACTCTATAGTGAATTAGAAATGGCTCACAAGACGGTTCACAGTCTCAGAATTTATTTGCACATCTCAAAAATAACAAAACCAGCCTGAAGAATGATGTGAAAAACTAACTCTAACCTGAAAAGGCTGGAGGCGGTCACTGTAGCGGCAGGTGTGGTGGTAGCAGCAGCAGCTGCAGTTGTGGTGGCAACAGCAGAAGTTGTGTTGCTGGTCACGGCAAAGAAATTCGGCACAGTTAACTGCTGCCTGCCTTTAATCGCCGACTTGTGACTATCTGACAGCATGTGTGATTTCACCGCATTGACGGGCATTGTGCAAAGTTTGAAGATCTTTTTGCACACGCTGCAAAATGCCTCTCCGGGTTTACCGTCGACGGGCTTTAACCAGGTTCTGAATAGTTCCTCATCCAACCACTTCTGCTGAAACTTGCATTTTCCCATTTTTCCGACATTTGCTAATATTCCCTCCGCTCTTTCGCCACAGCATGAGCCCCTTCACAGCACGCTGCATTCCAAGCATCTGGTGTTGTGACTTCGTGCACCGGGCCACCGGCCGTAAACAATAGCCAATTAAAGGGTTCTGCTGTCAATCATCACATTATACTTCTGATCAAAATTATTAAATGTTTATATAATCAAAATAAATTGTGAATAACAATGTTTTTTTCCATCAAGTGTATGTAATTTTTTAATGCCTCTGGACATTGAATTTAATGCTTTTTAATGCCATTTAAGGCATTAATTTTCACAAAATCTATTTAATGACTTTTAATGCTTTTTAATTACCCGCAGAAACCCTGTAATACCGGTATAATTTTTAATATCATGTGATATAATCATACTGTGATATTGGCAATATTTTGACTTGTTCACATACTGATGACATACTGTTACCCACGGCAACAAAAAGCATGGCTGAAAGCGAAATTATTAGCGACTGCAGTGGTTCCAAAAGAGGAGCTGCTTCAGTAGTGTGGAATAAACTTTTCTTTTACTAATTTGTCATATTGTCAAGAATATCATTATCGCAAAAATACTTGAAATGTCGTGATATTATTTTAGGGCCATATCGCTCACCCCTGGTCCCATCTTCAAGACTGTATCCAGGTCTCTTTAAACATCCATCATCCTCAGCTGGTGAGGATGATGGCATTTTGTTTGGGACCTGTTGGCTTTACCTTCAGTCTTTTAGCATGATATCATGTATGTAGCCATCATGTACAGCGGATCAAATCTGCCAGCAAAAGTTATTTCACCCGAAATAATCTACAATCACTGGTCAGAACCAAAGAGCTGCTTTTGTCTGAGAACGGGAATCTTGTCAGTGCAGCGTTTATTAAGAGGCGCACAGCTTAGCGAACAGCAAATTTTGCATGTTGCCATCTTCGAAGGATTACGGCTATCATGTCCACAGTTTAAAATTTGTCCAGCAAATGTTCATAAACAGAATAACAGATATAGTTGGTATTAGTTCCCGGTAATGCAGCGTCCTGTGAACTAAACAGTGAAACACTTGTTGTGTTCAGGTGGATGAAGAGACCTCGCTGTGGCGTCCCAGATCGTTCTCACATCTTCTACCGGCCGAGGAATAAACGCTACGCCCTGACGGGACAAAGATGGAGAGATAAAAAGATCTCCTACAGGTATCTATCCATCTATTTATCTGTCTGTTCTGTCCTCTGTTCATGTCAGTGTTACTATTTATTTCCATTTTCTGTTATTTCTTCCTCTGTCTTTGTCTTTCTTGCTAACTTCCCTTTCTGTCTATTCATTTTCTTCTTCTTCTTTTCTCTTCCTGTCCTCCTCCATTCCCTCCCTTATTGTTTGTCTCCATCTCACTCTCTCTCTCTCTCTCTCTCTCTCCCAGTCTGAGCTTGGCTAGGCCTAATGTAAATTAGCTCCATCCCACGGGACCCTGAATGCATCTCACATCCCTGCATTACATCCACCCACTCGTCTCTCCGTCTTTCTCTTCATCCCTCCTCTCTTTCCACCTTATTCTGTTGTCTTTCACTGTCTACATACAGTAAAACCCTCCGCTGTGTGATGTGACGATGCAGCCGGTAGCTCAGCTATGTAATATAGGTCTAATGCAGATTAGAGCCGTCCCACGAGATACTGAACACATCCCAGCTTCCATTGTTGCTTCTGCCCACTTTATCCCCTCTTTCTCTCGCTCCATCTCTTGCTCTCGCTGTATCTTTTCTCCCACTCCTGCTCTCAAATTCTCAAATTCAAAATAAGCCTCAGTGTCATGAATCTAGCAGAAACAATACTCCACATATTTGGGTAGTTCCTCAGAGAAAATATCTAAAACTCAAAGTCCCCCTCCACTTCAAAGATGTGCTTTTCCTCTGTTCATGGGACCTAAAATGTCTGACTCTGACTATACTGACTCGTATTTGTGCAAAGTGTGTCACTAGAGAGGTGTTTTCACGTTCCTCTAATGAAGGGGGCGACGTCTGTCAATGCCCCTAAAACCTGAGATTGAAATGTACGCAGGGCAGCTAGATCAGTACCACGAAAGCCAGTTGCTGTTTAATGTTTCCCACAGAATTTAAATCTATAGCCCTGTTTTCACCAAACACTCGGTATGGTACCTTTGAAACCAAAAGTAAGTTTTGCCTCATTCATAGAAGTTAATATGGTGAATACGTCATTGCATAGCATACTGTAGTCTTTGCTGTCGGCTTCATGAAGCTACAATGCCTGACGCCTAGAAGCTATCTGTTTCTGTAAACCATGGACACGTGACATTTGTATTTGGCAACATATTCTCATAGAGCAGTTCATATCGTATCCTACAAAAATGCAAACACAACAGTTTGTATCATATACGACAAATTAGCGCCCCAGAAATAACGTAACATCCCTAACGTACGGTTCCGTAATTAACATAAAGTTACTGAGGTTAGGTTTAGGAAGAGAAACGTGGTGAGGACGCACCTTAAAATGACTCACAGTTCACTGTTCACACAATTCCGAACACGCATCCCCCAGCGGAAAGTCCCCATCCACCACCCCAACCTGCCTCCTTACAAGACTGCTCCTGACTGCTTCCATGTTTACTCCTGTCAGTGCACTGGTCACGTGAAAGGGGCGGGACTTAGGATCGGTCAGTTGCAACACTCATGACCAAATATGTCTTCATGAACTTCATGAGCTTGGGCCTTCTCTCCTTCACGAGCTTAATAACCTGCAACTTAAGGTGTAGCCATTGTCTCTCGTTCTAAATTTCCAGGTACTCTTGAGGGCTAAAAAAAAATGCAAAAGCTCATTTGAAGTGCAGCAAATACAATAATTAATTAAGCTGGGCGTTGCAGCCTCTTCTCTCTTTCTCTCACTCCTCCTTTAAACCCTTCTGTCCTCCTTTTCTCCACACATCCCCTCTTACAGCTTTATAGGTCTAATGTAAATTACGCCGCTCCCATGAGACACTGAAGGCATCCCAGCCCTCCTGCATTACAGCTACCCACTCTACAGAGTTACATTAAAGCCACAGTGTGAGATCACAGTCCTCTCTGGTTTCTCCTTACTGTATTTGAGTCTCCTCAGCCCCCCGTGTCTTGTTTCACCTGCTATCAGCTGTCACATTCCTGCAGCACAGCTCTGTGTTGTCTTCAGCCCCACTGCCACTGTTCAAGCTGCATTACTCCAATAGTTTTAACTTAATTGTTCTTCTTCTAAGGCGCCAAACTATCTCTAGAGCTCTCTCCGATGAATTGCACTCGTGTGACTCATTTTCATTGGCTGATGATTTTCGGAGGAGACGTAATGCTGCCTGGATTACATTATTTATGATACAGATTTATGTTCGCTGGCAATGTTTTGTTCTGATGCATGAAGTCGGATGATGCTCTTATCCATGTTTTACTTACTCCCATGATACTTTGCACTAATTGTGGGCATGGCTTCCTGTTATCCCTTTCACTGAACCAGCCAGTCTGTGAGAGTTAATGCTTCGTGTGGCTTTCTGTTGCTGAGAGATTTTGGGGAAATTGCGATGTGGGAACACACCCTGTCACCAACCTTTAAAGTGGAGATGAAACACTGAACAATGTCACTGTGGCTCGTTTGATGTTTACTGTGCGCAACATATGACACTGCAATCAAACTCGTATGTTTTAGCTGATTATGATATGTAAACAACTGTTGTGTGTAGTTTACTCCTACAACCTCGTCATAAAGTCGTTACAAAGCTAAGGGCCTTGCGGTGTGATTGATGTGGACCATTTAAAGATACAACCACCACAGCAGGTTCAATAAATGCTTCTGTCAGACAGGCATTCAACCAACCAACAGATATAACTCACCTGTTATGCCTCATCATAATCCACAGATCAATAATATTCCAACAATAACAGTCCTCATACACTCCCAAAGGTCCAGACGATCTAAATCCAGCAAAATATTGAATCCAGTCACATTATTCAATCCATAGATATCCACAATCTGTCACTGCATCATTTCAGACCTTTATATTTTTCCTCCTACTGTCCTAATGACTCCAATTTGCATGTCAACATGCCGACAGGTTGATACAAAAATGGTGGCTGCACTCTGACCTTTTGATTGACACTTCACTTGAGCCAATAGGAGCTTCCATGTCCTCTCCACAGCCCACAATAGCTAACAAAAGCCTGTGTTGAAAGGAAGGGCCTGTCAACAGCAAGCAATGTGACTTATGGGTCTTGTAGTCAGTACAAGGACACAAGTACATTTACATGCACAGTTAAGCTACAGTTATAGCTCGACTAGACTAGACTTTAACATCACAGACCAAGCAAGTTAGCTACAGTTAGCTAGCAGCTAACTGGTACCATGGTGGACAACTTTACAGCTCTGTACATTTGGTCCGTCCAAAAAGTCACGGCTCTGGATGTAGATTTCTCCATGTTGTTACCGGCTTCTTCTTCTCTTACACATTTAATGCTATTGGACTTCCGGGTCAAAGCCCGGGGCGGAAACTGTGGAGCATGCTCAGAGCGCCTCGGCCAGTTTGGGTCTGATTGACTGTATACATGCAGGAGTCACATGATCTGGGTGTGATTTCAGTCAGACAAATATGTTTACATGTATTTTAAAAGTCTGGTTTAAGTTGGACTAACACAATAAATGTCATGTAAACGCGCTGTATTACACTCCTGAGCTCAAGAGGATAATAGACCATCATTATTATTATTATTGTAAATGATGGCCCTTCTGTTCACTTCTGTCTTAAGGAAACTCAGTCCATCTTATCAATTTAGATTTTTCTAGAAGTGTTTCCATATACAGTAAATATATATATATATATATATATATATATATAATAATTCTGACTGTAAAGGAGAGAAACTTAAAATTGTTACCTTTTAAATGAACATGTACCAAAAAAAGCAGCTTTCGGTGTACTTTGGGTCTGCCTAGGATGAATCCTAGGTGTATTAGGAACTAAACCTATAGGACCTTCTGGAAATATTCTTGCTGCAAAATCCAATTCTTTATTGTCTATCTGTTGGCTTCACATGTTGCAAACCCAAAAATGGCTAAATACACCGTTTCCAGAGAGTAACAGAACCATAAAGAAGTCTTGTTTGACTCTTGAATGCCACACAATGAGAAATAAAAATAAATCTTCCCTTTGTGCAGATTTTGAAGAAACCAGTGATATTTGAGGATATTGATGAGTTCAGTCAGGATGATTTTCCTCTCTGCTCTGAACAGTAATTCTGCAGCAGCTGGAGCAATGTGTTGACACTGACAGCAATGCAGAGAGACACACTGAAAGGAATTTTAGGGCTGCTGGCAACTGTAAATTATCACCCGCTGCTCGACGCTGTAGCTGCAGGATTATGCAACTGTGTATCTCTAAATGAAAAATTTCCATTGATGCCTCAGGACAGGGAGGTGAATTTTAAAAAACAGTGGAGAAAGGGAGAGAGAGGAAAATAAGAGAGGAGGAATGAAGAAGCGAGAAGACAGAAACGGAGCAAGAAAAGATGCTTCACTTTGATGTTGATGCTTCGGCTACATTGTCCTTAACTTTCCTGCCAACAAAGCACATTTGATTTAAAGCGAGTTGAAAGAGGATGAGAGGCAGAAACAGAAGGAGAGAACATATGCATCCTTAGCTGCTCTGACTGTAGATACTCTGTGGATGATGTGTGTGTGTGTGTGTGTGTATTTTGAGCTGATGTAAATGTAAGAATGTCAAAGAATCACAGATTTCTTTCATTTATTTTTAGCCGTGCTGGCGGCACGTCTGTCGGGATGGAAATGACTGTCTGTTGGATGGTTGGACCACTGTGGTCCAGACTCAAATACCTTAAGTACTGGATGGATTTCTGCAAGGTGTCGTACAGACGTTCATGTTCCTCAGAGGATGAATCCCTCTGGTTTTGGAGATCTGTGACTTTTCTCAATGCACCACAGTGAGGTTTTCATTTGTGGTTTTGAGTGAAATATATTGGATTGATTGGAGGGACTGCTGTGAAATTTGCTACAAACATGTATTATCTCTTCAGAATGAGGTGAAACATCTTTGACAGTCGTATGACTTTAGCTCAGTACGTCTGTTTATGACTAAATACCTGCAGAAGGCCTGTCACAGTAATTATGTTACTGACTTATCGTATGATACATGGACCTTGATCATTTTACAGAGCTCCATATTACCCGTTGTGTTTACGTGTGCATTTGTTTACCTACAAATGTCACCAGCGTTGGGGTAACGGTTTACACAAGTAACGGTTTATAGTAATATATTTATTTTTAGCAGAAACAAAGTAATGAACCTGAATTTCAGGTAATATTAGATTTACAATGTCACGTTACGGGTCGCCGAACAAAATTAAGTGTTTATTGTTTTCATATTTCATCCATGCTGATCCACACAGAAAAAATATCTATATCTAATATTTGTGTCTTTTCATGTCATTACGGTCTACATTGTAGAAGGCAACATATTCTTATAGAGCGGTTTGTATGATATCCTACTAACTGTACGTCCTTAAAGTTATGGAGGTTAGGTTTAGGAAAAGAAACCAGCCTCCTTATGGCCGGTATACACTGTGTGATTTTGGGCTGTCCCAGACGAAAGATGACCATCGTGGGAGAAACGTGGCGATATCTTTGGTCGTGGCTCTAAAACGGTGGTCTTATGTCGCACTGTGAGACAGGTTCAAGGACGGCTGTTGTCAATGTCTTGTGACCAAAGATAACCTGAGATAAAATTCTGACGGTGTCAGAAATTTAGGATGACTATCTCACAGTGTGACAGCTGCTACGACCTACGCCTACTAATCAACCAATAGAGAAGAGATGCAGTATGAAATGGCGCAATGGTCCCCGCGACCCTGACGCTAAACCCAAACAAATGATCACTTGCCATGGAGGTAAAACGAACAAAAAGAAGTGTGTGGAACTCCCAGAAAGAGGAAAGTTTGGTGGAGCTGTGGCAGCAGAAGCCTTGTTGATTTGATGTTTCCTCCAGCTGCTATCATGACCGCCAGAAAAAAGACGCTGCATGGAAGGAAACTGCGGAGGAACTGCAACTTCCAGGTGAGCAAGCTACCTATGGTGGCGCAGATGGATGACGTACGCTGATGACGTTGCATATTGACGTACGTCGTAACCTGCGATTCAGTAGTAAACGGCCATCGTACAATCTGCACACATCAAACTTGACGTCGTACCAAAGTTTATTAGATCCACGTCTCACAGTGTGTCATGCAATGGTCTTATAAGATTGCTAAAATCGCACAGTGTATAGAGGGCATTACAAGTGCTGGGGACTACTTCCTCGTTTACTGTCATCAGCACATTGTCATGTGATCGCAGCCTATAAGAGTATGTGGAATATGTACAAATTAGGGTGCATTGCTTTTGGTGGTAAAACATACGAAAAGAAGGCAGACTAAAGAAGGATTCCAGTGATGGGCATCATCATCATGTTCAGTGTGTTTCCATTCATACACCTATAACGTATCCCGTTCTGCTGTTGCGTCCTAGAAAGCAGCTGGGATAAGGAGCTGGAGTCTGGTGTGTGTTTTTTTCTTCATCCCAGTGATCGGCACATCTGGGTGATGTCATCAAATGTATGTTGGATGTTTCCACTCACATCTCGTACAACTCATGAACAGCGCTGGCACACTGTCCATTATTATACACAACTTGCTGATGTTGTTGTAGCTGATTGGCAGGCGGGTCTTTCAACTCCGGAGTATTAACTTGCGCTTGTCATAGTGACTGACTCGCACGCCATTCTGTTTGTTGTGCTAACCTGAGCATTTGTTTATTGTGTTTCATATGACAGGCCCACAAATATTAATCCATATCTCATAATTGATCAGACTTTGGTTCTCTGCCTCACCCTCGCTGTGTGTGTCCAAGGGCATCCATGTTTTCACAGACATGGATGTAATCCGTGTATCTTGACTAGTTCACGGAGGAACACAACCACAAGATGCTAATTCTAGTTTATCATTAAGTTCAGTCACACTTGTTTTGACAAATAAATACTATTATTTTAAAGGTATTCATGAAATTTGTAAATTTATTTTATGACTGTTGTTAAAATGGCTTTACATTTGGTGAAGACGGCATTATGACTTCTTTAGGTCTCAAAACTCAAGGTTTAGGTGTTGGGACTCAACTTGGGACTTGAGTGAAAAGACTTGTGACTTTCAAAACAACGACTCTGATACTGTTAATAACACGGACTAAGATGGTGAACATGTTAAACGTTATACCTACCGTTGCTGTGTGCCTGAGTGCAGCCCCACGGAGCTGTCAGCGTGGCAGATTCTCTGTTCTCCTTCACTCTCACCGTTCATCTTAGTTTGGAATCACTTGAGTTTTATTCAGCGAGCTGCCGTGACTCAGGAAAAGCTGTGATGAAGCTCATGACTCGTAGCTGCTGCAGCTCTCTGCACAACAGATTATTATTTAAATGCACCAGGTGAGTGTATGGCTGTTTCCTCTGCATATTCAACTGAAGTGTTAGACACGTGTGTGTGTGTGTGTGTGTGTGTGTGTGTGTGTGTGTGTGTGTGTGTGTGTGTG
>NC_065529.1:49535892-49550394 GCF_006386435.1 Epinephelus moara | reverse complement strand
TGTGTGTGTGTGTGTGTGTGTGTGTGTGTGTGTGTGTGTGTGTGACAGTACACCATCTGTGTGTTTTGGCCACAGGTCATTTGGCCAGCTTCACTGCCGTAACGTTCCACACCATTTACTCAAATCAGACAACTGCTACCTAGCTGTCTGCCTCACACACACACACACACACACACACACACACACACACACACGCACGCACATCAATCACTGAGCTTCAGGGTGAAAAGTTGGATTTATAAATAAACTTTATAAAGGGATTTGCATGCCGACAGTTATGAAATGCAGGACAAATTTTAACTCGGGTTCTCAGACTTCCTCGTGTCCACTGTCGGCACACAGATGCACACAGACGGGGCACCGAATCAGTGTGTAAAATAAGATTGCACTTCCATCAGTTTGCCAAAACAGTCACTTTCTTTATTTCCAAAAATAACTACAGAAGATTTCAAACGTACCTTATACAAGAGTACGAAAAAAACATGTTATTGAAACATGATTGAAGTGATTCTGTTTCCTCACAGTTCAGCTGCTTTATGTAACTCACTATGAGTTGTTTTCATAGCTATTCACTGCACGATGTTTCAGCAAACAGCCTGTCAGGAAAGTTGAATAAAAAGGCTTAAATTTGCTTAACTCTGAGTCAGTGTGGCTCTTCGGGATTAGCTGAGACAGCACAGACTCTATCCAAACACACCAGCAGTCCTTAAAGTATATTCTCCCTGACTCTACAACAACAGCTTTATATTTCGAGTCATGTTTTATTCTTCACATGGCTGCTCAAGCAATCATCAACAGAAATCATTACCACGGAGGAAGAAAAGTCCGATCTAACTGTGTAAATTGAGCTGTGTTTCCTTTTAATTTTACATTCCTGGAGATGGATATCTTTAAAGGGACAGTTCACCCTAAAACCAAAAATACATATTGTTCCTCTCACCTGTTGTATCGTTAATCGTTAAGTGTAGATTGAGTTGCCGAGTGTTGGAGATATCGGCCGTAGAGATGTCTGCCTTCTCTCTGGTATAAAGGAACTAGATGTCTCAAAAAATGTGTTCACTGATTTACAGACGTTTGTTTTCACCATGTAAATCAATTGGAAAAAGTCTTTTGGGCCTCAGGGCGTCACATGACGGTGTAATTATACTGTTTGGCCACAGCCAAAATTGGCTTCAAAGCCTGGCCCACTTCCTGGGGACCTAGCACCTACTCACGGACAAGACGCTCGTGACATTGCGAGATGTAAACATTAATGGCGTCCTCCTCGGCTGAGCTGTAACAGTAGTTAGCTCAGTGGTGCTAAGTGAGCTCGCAGTAGATGCATGCTTCCTTCTGCACCGTGACAGAGGTTGTACTTTGGTAGAAAGAAAATAGTTCCAACATGAAACTTCTCACAACAAGGTCTGTGGATTTTCTTGAGTAACTGGGTCATGATTTCTGGAAAGAGACATTGATGTTGAGTTTTTCAGATGTATTTTTTGGCGCTTTGAGCACCACAAGCCGAGTGCCATCTATTTCTATTACAACAGAGAGAAGGCAGACGTCTCTACAGCCTTATTATTCTGACTGATGATAATATAAATTCTGTAATACTGTGATATTGTGAAACCGTGGTATTTTCTAAGATGGTTATTGTTCTGTGAAACTTTCATGCCATTGCAACACTATATAAAACTGCTTTATTTAGTGTTTTTACTGGTTTAAATCAGAAGAGACCTCTATGGATAATTCAGCTCCCAGTAAAACCTCCTGAACATGTGGATCTTAAGTACACCGACATGCCAAACAGCATCAGAGAAACACTGATTTGTAACGTGAAACTGCTTTGTCCTGTCTTTTAACCGGTCTACTTCACTCGGTCTGTTTTTGAGAGGAGACCTCTGTGGATAATTCGCCTCCTGATTTTAACTTCCTGAACAATGAACACTGAAGGAATTTTCAGCAGGTTGCAACCTTCAGTCCTCACCACTAGTTGCCACTAAATCCCCCTAAATCTTACACACTGAGCCTTTAAGAGCCAGCAGGATCACTGAGGTTTGGCTGCAGTCAGTGCTGACACATGACCATCTCATTTAAACTCAATCTGCATCATCTGATCATTCGAATCATGTTTCATATTCAGGTCATCAAAACCAGCAACAGGAACATAGCCATTCCCCGCACCGTGTCCAACTACTCGTAAACTACAAACAGTGTGATGAACATTTCTATTTCTTTGCCAGATGGACTTATTTATTCACATCAGGAGGTCATTGTGCACTCATGTATAAATGTTGAATTATGGCAATTGTGTAATGTGCTCATATTTATTTCCATAATGTATTTTTTCTGGTCGGGGAGAAAAGCATTTGCCTCCTGTTGAGAGACAGATTGTGTGAAATGAACTCAGCCGCTCGCTTTGCTGTCTTATCCCTCCGCCTTTTTCTTTATCTCTCTCTCTTGTCCTGGCTTTTCTTTCCCATCCTCTCCTCTTTGCTTCTGCCAATCACTCCGTCTGTCCTCTAACACTCCCTCCCTCCTCGTATCTCTGTCTCGTGTTCTCTGGCTCGGTCAGAAAGTCAGGGTTTAAAAGGTGCTACATGAAAGTGTTTCCTCACAGTGTACAGTAACAGTGGAGTGAGTGATGAAACTCTCCCCTGTCTCACAGTAGAATAGATATGGATGGCGTGTCTTCTCTCCTGCGTTACTCTGTAATGACCCCTCTGCCTCTTTTATCTCTTACAGCTGCATATGCATCAACTTAAACAGGAAAAAGGCCCAGCTGTGCAGCTGCTACAGTGTCTGAGTGTTAAACCTACAGAATATGCATCTATTACATTTACTAAATTATACCGTGTTGGATCATTTGATTAACAATCACTGAAAATAAAACTGTAGAATATAAAATAGTAATGCTTTAAATTCTGATTATGGTTTGAGAACCTTGTGATATAACTCTCCACACACTAAAGACCAGGCAGTTAAAAACTGACCCAGTTTGGATCAGCATCCCAGCTGGCACCGGATGCATTATGACCTCAGAAAGACGTTGGACAGACGTTAAATTTGGATCAGAATAAAAATTGGATAAAGCATCATTTATATATCTAACGACGTTAGAATTTCATGTTGTGTTGACATTGTGCAGACTGTTTTGTTTTCCATATCTTACAACAAGATGAAGTTGGCATGAGACGTTTGGAAGATGTTGGATTTTGGTGACTCAACAACACAACACCAACAAAATAGACATTAGATGTTGTGGTCACCTGACATCACAACCTAAATTCCAAATATCAACATCTAATGACGATGGTGGCTAGCTGGGATAGCACCAACACAATGCTGGGTTAATTTTGCCCACTTACGACCCAGTGTTGGTGTTATTTTTCTACGTTTCTGTCGGGTAAACCCAAACTCCATCCATCCATCCATCCGTCTTCAACTGCTTATCCAAAGCCGGGTCGCAGGGGCAGCAGGCTGAGCAAAGTATTCCAGATGTCCCTCTCCCCAGCAACGCTTTCCAGCTCCTCCTGAAGACCTCCCGAGGCGATCCCAGGCCAGATGAACTGTATAATTCCTCCAGCGTGTTCTGGGTCTGCCCCGGGGCCTCCTACCACTGGGACATGCCTGAAACACCTCCAGTGGGAGGCGCCCAGAAGGATCTTGATCAGATGCCCAAACCACCTCAACTGACCCCTTTCGAGGGGCAGAGGAGGGCAGGAGCAGCGGCTCTACTCCAAACTTCCTCCGGATGTCCAAACTCCTCACCCTATCTCTAAGGCTGACCCCAGACATCCTTCTGAGGAAACCCTTTTCAGCCGCTTGTATCTGCAGCCTCATTCATTTGCTCACTATCCAGACCGTAGGGGAGAGTTTGGACGTAGATGGACCAGTAAATCGAAAGCTTCGCCTTCCAGCTCACCTCCCTCTTCACCCCAACGGTCTTGAACAGCACCCGAATCACTGCAGACACCGCACCAAACCACTGATCCATCTCACACTCCGTTCTACTCTGACTCATGAACAAGACCCGGAGATACTTGAACTACGTCGCTTGGGGCAGTAACTTTCTCCCAACCCAGAGGTGGCAATCCACCGGTTTCCGACAGAGAGCCATGACCTCAGATTTGGAGGTGCTGACTCTCTGACTCCCGACCACTTCGCACTTGGTTGCAAACTGCCCCAGTACATGCTGGAGGTCACGGTGTGATGATGCTGACAGAATCACATCATCTGCAAAAAGCAGGGATGCAATTCCGAGGTCACCAAACCGGACCCCCTACAGACCGTACCCAAACTAAAATGTGGTTATTTTGACTTGTTTCAGACACAACAAGCTCATATTTTACCTTCAAACTGTTAGGTTTAATGTTAGTCTTACAAAACAATGTGTATATGACATTCAAATCTGCGAGAGATTAATGTATTATTAACAGTTAGCAAAAGTTATTTGTTGTCCAACATAGAAGTTAGCGTGTTGGCCTTTTTTAGCGTTAACTAGTTTGTCCAAAGTGTTGTCTGATGGTGTCAGAAGCCAAAAGTGTTTATAGCTGCACACTCAGAAGCAGGTCGCGGTAGAGATGAACAAGACATGGTAATCGTTAAAATATGGAGAAAAGGCACTCATTAAAAAAAAAAAAAAGCGACAGAAGTAGTTCTCTAATGAAAAAAAGAGAGTCTGAGAGAGACATGCTCACTTTAGCTGGCTAATTGCTGCATGACTGTTGGATCACCAGTTTCTTTAGAACAATTCTGACGTCAGCACAGGTTTCTGGAGCTGTTGGAGCTTCCAGCATGCAGCTCTGATGGCGTATACTGGTTGCTATACTTCATATTCTGTGTGCGGTTGTAACTAATGTTTATTCTGTTGGCTTCCCTGCAGCATATCTAACTTCACCCCTAAAGTGGGAGAGAAGGACACCCAGAGAGCGATCCGACAAGCCTTCAACGTGTGGCAGGCGGTCACTCCGCTCTCCTTCCAGGTCAGAGGAAACGACAAACATTTCAGATTTACATTATCACGAATGGACAGTTCTCTTCTTACAGTAGCTTCACTGGTTTGTCCCCATTTGATATTTTTGTGAGGTCTTACTTTTAATTTTAAAGGTATTTAGGGCATCAAGATCAAATTATATAAAATAGAACAAAAATGAAAAATCAAAGCAAAAGTAACCAGAATAAATGTTTATGCCGTCATGCCGGCGATAGCCATGGCTGGAGGCAGGATCTTTTTTGGGTTGGTTTTAAAATGTCTGTGAAGCATCTGTGTATTAGAACTTGTAGCTTCTTTGCAGTAACATCCATATTTAAGGTTGTGTTCAGTGTCATGTCTACATGTGAGTCTGGACAGACTTGGAAGTAAACTGTAACTGCAAGGCAGTAACTGTAGTTTTCACTCTGTGTGTCTGTATGTTTCTCACTTGACTTTCTCACTCTGCTCCCCTCGTGTGCCGTTCAGGAGGTGCCGTACTCAGAGATCAAGAACGAGGGTAAGGAGGCTGACATCATGATCTTCTTCGCCTCGGGTTTCCATGGTGACAGCTCTCCTTTTGACGGAGAGGGGGGTTTCCTGGCCCACGCCTACTTCCCCGGCGCCGGCATCGGAGGAGACACACACTTTGACTCTGACGAGCCCTGGACACTGGGCAACGCCAACCACGATGGTGAGACATTCCTTAAAATGTAATGAATTAGATTCTTTGTACTTGGTCAGTCAAATACTTCAGCTTTATTTGGACTGAACTTATTTCTCAAAGGGGGGTGAGGTGATTTAAGACTGGCCTGTCAGGAGTGTGCGTGTTTCAACCCCACAACAGTCGTAATTACAGCCATTGAAATGTTGTTCAGTAAACTCTCTGGTCCGTCTTTAAGGACAGTCCAGGTTAGGGTTAAACTTTCTGTAGGTTTAATGCAAGAATGGAAGGTCTGGAGGGACAAGTCTGCCCACCCGGAGAGCAGGGGCACAAAAACCCTCGGGAAGAAAATGACAAAGTCCACAGCTTCACCTTCAGGGGTGTGTGGACCCTGGAGAAAAGCCAACATGCCACCCAATGCAAAGTCGCCTCACCCGCCATCCCCTTGAGGCCGGGCCCCAGCTCAACCCTAACCTCAGTGCTGCCAGCAGCATATGCTTGTCTCAAAGGTTAAACCATGCAAGTCTAAGTACACACGGCCGGTACAGTGAAACTGCGAATGGTTAGATGGTTCAGTCAGCAATGGTTCCTTCGATCACTCCAGCGTTACTTGGATAACTGTTTCAATTCTCAAACTATTACACTGCAACGAGTGCTGACCTCTGGGTATGCATGCCTTTTTCGGCAGTCATGTGCTGGCTTGGCTTGGTTTGGGCCGTCAGCCCAGCATGGCAGGATTTGCGTCTCCATTCCAACATGGCTGCCTGCTTGAAGGTGTGTCTTTAACTGATGACAG
Organism: Epinephelus moara; assembly: GCF_006386435.1. Classification (NCBI taxonomy): domain Eukaryota; kingdom Metazoa; phylum Chordata; class Actinopteri; order Perciformes; family Serranidae; genus Epinephelus; species Epinephelus moara. Next base: position 49,543,983 of record NC_065529.1, on the reverse strand, counting down.
CTTGTCTTGAGTGATGACGTTTAAAAACACCAGACTGATCCACGGCTAAAGTCCCCGGTTATTTTTGCTGCATGTTTTTCCACAGCAGGGCAGGTTAAAGAAGTTTACCATTTGGAGGTGAGCTGTTTGCAGAGGTGCAGTAAGAGCCTGTTGTCTGCAGCTCTTCATCAACATCTCACTGTGGCGTCACCGCTACTCGCTTGAGGGCAGGTGGCCTGGCTTTTGGACCTACTCCTGAGAAGGTCCATCTCCGGCATGGCTTTGCGTGGCATGGCTCGTCTAAACTGACAATGGAAACACAAATCTGCGCAGCGTGGCTTTACTCAGCACGGCCAAGAGTGACAATGGAAAGAGAGTATAGATAACTTCAAGCCAATCGCTGGCTCTTGTGGCGTTGACAGCTTATTCAAATGTCGGCCCTATCGACTTTCGATGGTACTTTCTGTGCCTGCCATGGTGACCATGGGTAACAGGGCATCAGGGTTTGATTCCGGAGAGGGAGCTTGAGAAATGGCTACCACATCCAAGGAAGGCAGCAGGCGTGCATATTACCCATTCCCGACTCTGAGAGGTGACGAAACAATATCACAGAGTGAATCTTTAAAACAACAGCACAACTTATTTTATTATTTCAACTGTGACCTTGAGAGAATCGAGGACTGTCTGAATCAAGTCAGTGTTGAAGTGTGTAAAATGAATGACAGCTGAAATACCAACTGATTAAATTAGTATTTATTATTTGTATCATTTGTATATAAAATGCTTTTAATGTGAAGTGTCCTCGGCCCTCGCATCGCTATCTTTGAGCTCCACACTGTTTAGTCACTGGATGAAAAATGGAGGGGGAAAAAAAATCACTTCACTTTGTAGTTTTTTTTTTTCTTTCTTCGTCTATCTCTGTTTGACAAATGACTTATGCCAGATTCCCTCTGCTTGAATAACTAACGTGTTGATAGAGAGGGAGAGACGCAGAGAGGGGGAGTGATGGAGGGGGAGAGGAATCTGGTTGGAGAGATTAGCAGAAAAGAGAATTAGCTTTGACAGAGAAGCTCTAAATTTGCCATACCACATTACAGCGAGTGTGTACGTCTCATTCCAGTACGAACTGTCCCAGGAAATCTCCCTCAGCATTCATGCTTCAAGGCTGTTTGATTTCAGTGCAGCAGAGTTTGTGCACACACATGCGTTTGTTTTAATCTGCTGATTTTGTCAGTATATATTATATATGGTCTTAAGAGTATAGACCGACCCAGTTAATCATCTATCAGTGTGTGTGTGTGTGTGTGTGTGTGTGTGCGTGCGGTCACCCAGGTGCTCTCGTGCACACCCTCAGGAGCGTCTCTTTATCTCTAAAATCCCTCCACACACACAGACAGACACACTGAGTAATTGAAAGATTGGAAACTAGATAGTGAGACGGCAAAGTTCTCAGACGCCACGGAAACTAATTCACGGTATCGGCTTCAGAAGGACGTCGCGAGGACAAACAGGCCTCGTCTTCACCTCGGCTTTATAACCAGTTTTTTTTTCTGTCACTGCTGAGGGACGGCGTCTGCGATTGACCTGTTAACACCGGCAGGAGAGAGCTGAAAAACACATCAAAGACACAAACAGCTGAATGCAAACCATCTGTCTCCCGTTCTGTCATGTGATGATGGCGCTAAATGAAAAGTCAAAGCCTCTGCAAAGTCATAAGAATTTATCTCGTGGGGACCTTTAACGTCTGCAGAAAACTTCACGGTAATCAAACCATCAATCCAAAAGTGTCAGCCTGATGGAGGCGCCAGAGGAAAAGTCAGGGCATCACCAAATTCAGCAGGATTCATCCTTTGCAGACTATTAAAGGGAGAGGTCGGATTTTTTTTAAAGTGGGGTTGTATGGGGCACTTATCCATAGACAGTAGATGTGTGTCCTATACAGACCGAGGGTCACTGAATGTAACAATCTCATTTTCCAGGCCCGGAAAAGTCATTGAACATTTTGGAAAAGTCAAGGCATTTTGTTGGGTGAAATGAAATTGTTACAGTAATCTTCCGTGGATAAACTTCGCGTAATGTAGCAAATTTATTTTCAGTAGCTAACGATGTCATGCAGCTCGACTACACGTCGACGTGTGACGTTTTGTTAACAGTCATGTATGTTTCGTCCTTGTTTGTCAACGACCTTTTTTCCATGATGAAAACACACGAGGTCAAGCTAAACATAGATCTTGAGAATAAAAACTAGGACAAAATCTATGATTCATTTTCGTTGATGTGACAAGGCGTGACGAAAATGTTAGCGGTGGACTATCAGACATTGAAACCCAAGAACAGCTGTGCTTGTTACTGTCATCAAATGCTAGCAGTTAGCGCTTTATATTTAAACATAGATTTTTTTTGTTGTTGTTGTTGTTTTTTGGTCTTGTTAATTGATTATTGTTTACTTTTGTCTAGGGCTGACCCAAAAAATTTGAAGCTTTGAAGCTTCGTTCGATGGCACGGGATTCGATTGTGAAAAAAAAAAAAATTAGAAGCTTTGGCGCTTTTTTTTTTTTTTTTCGTTTTTTTGGGGGAGGCCTTAAACGCAACACTAACCCCCACCAGTCGGATACTGACAACGAGCGCACTCAGAGCTGGCAGACATGTCCAAGAGGTCATCAGATGTGTGGTTGCACTTTAAAATATGCCCCGACAACCCCCAGAAAGCGCCAGAAGTGCCAGATTTGCCAAAAGCAATTGGCATATCACAACTCAACAACAAATTTGGGAAATCACTTGAAAAACGTAAGTAGTAATTAAAAAAGGAAAAATCTCCGACAAGGAAATAGAAAGCCCGGCGCACAATGGAGACCTGCTATTATCCTGCTTGAACACAGACGACTAAATTCTTGGTTGGTTTTTTTTGTTTTGTATGTTGTATATGCTTGAAAAAGTAAATAAAATCTTTTAAAAAGAAAACCAAACAAATGCTAGCAGTTAGCTCCACTCGCAGCCAGCAGCCGCCAAACTCCACTCAGTCCGGACTGGAGAAGGTTTGTGGGTTGATGGTGTTTGACAGGCAGGTAGGTGGCTCAGTTATCTGTGAGTGTAGCTGTGCTGTAAGTAAACAGTCTGAACTCAGATCAGTTTAGTTTGAATCACCAACTCTGTGAGAGGACGCCAGTTTAAACCTCCAGACTAACATGTTGCACATGAAGTCAAATGACAGTTTGGAAGTGTGCACAAATTATTTGTCTAAATGAAATTCTCTTTAATCTCTGGTACATGAATCAGCCTCACTGGATTAGTTTAAAGAGAAACCTATAGAAAACATCTGGACTAAAAGTTGACTAAAATGTTTTGAATTTTCGTTGACTAAAACTATGAAGGATAAAAATGACTAACTTAACATTTTCATCTCCAGACTAAATCTAAAACAGCTGTCAAAGCCCTCCATGTATGCCCGCTAGTTGAAATTATGTTTCAATGGAGTTTGAATCTGATATGTCAGAAAAGCGCCAGGTAGGGGTGGGGAAAAAATCAATTTTTAGATGCATCGAGATTCTGTCTTGAACGATGCGAGCATTGATGTGGAAAACTCATAATCAATTTTAATTTTATTTTTATATTTATTTTTCAAATTACCGTAACTCCTCGACCATTCACGCTATTGACGTAATTCCAATGGCTTCTGAAAGCTGAGAAGCGATATACGGTACATTACGGTAGTGACGTCATTACCTGTGAAGGAGGGGGGGAAAGTGAACACAGCAGGAGGAGAGTGCAAGTTGGAGTGTTTAGCTATGTTTTAGTGGAGTTTGGGTGGCGTTTCCTTGTAAATAATATTTAGGGACAGGAGAGTCCCGTTGAGATTTGTGGATGAGGAGGATGGACCGGAGGAGACTGGTGGAGCGTAGTCATCTCAACCACAGTAAGTAATACAGTTTGTATGCACGGGATATGTATTACCAGTTTTATTATAATAACGTTTTTCAATATCTAGTGTAAATGTTCTTATTGGCTCGTTTTATAATCGAAATCGTTGCCCTCAGAATCGGAACTGAATCGAATCATGAGGTGCCTAGAGATTCCCACCTCTAACGCCAGGCAAGTGGGGCAAAATGTATTATACGTCCTTAAAAGTCATAGAAAAGTTTTGAATTTTTGTCCATGAAAATGTGTGGGAACCCTGAAGCCACTTTGTCCCTGTGCAGACTTTACCTAATGCAACTCTTCATTCTGTGCAGTGTGGAGAGGAAGCTACGTTATTCCCTTTATCTTAGTGATTTACAGACTTGTTCCAGTGTATCAGTGACGGAGCAAGTGTTGAAGAAATCTGCTAATTGAAAGAATATTTCTCATTTCTTGACAGGAAATTATGTGTTTCTATTAAAAATGTACCACATATTAGTGATTTTGGTCGCAGAGAGAAAAATATTCTTGGCAGGTAATTTTTTTGTTCTTCAGCAGAACTTGGCAGGTGAGCCAGAAAGTTAATTTCAGGCGCTGCTTGTACAAAATGATCTCTGGCATGCAAACTCATCTCTGCCAAAAAAAAAAAAAAAGAAGACGAGCATTTCAGCGGGGGAACTGCTGGAGTTGAACAAAGCAGACTCTGTGGACACGTCAAACTGGGATTACTTGAGAGACAGGTTTCATCACAGCGATATCAAACATCGTCTTTATCGCAGGCGGGCAGACGGCTGCAGGGGCAAACATGACAGAGAAAGCCGTTATCGTCACTGCGGGGCGCCGCAGCAGACTATAGACCAACCACGGGGGGGAGGCAGACGCATAGAGAGAGCCCACTGGGAATTCCCTCGAGCCGCTGTACATGAAGTGTACGTCTTGTGCTGTAAAACCATCTTTATCTTTCCTGCGACATGGAAGAAAGGGAGGCGTAGGGAGGGAGGGAGGAGGTAGGAGGAGGAGGAGGAGGAGGAGGAGGAGGGCTGTGGCGAGAGATGAAGAGCTGAAAAGGCAGAGAAGAGGCATGAAAGAAACAGCGCCAGGGACAGAGGAGTGTGTTTGTGTGTGAAGGTGTGAGAAAGGGGAGAGGTAGATAAAAAACAGACGTACAGAAGGACAAATATTTGATTAAACCAATATCAATTTTTATACGCTGAAACCAATCCCCTCCCTGATTTTCAGCCAAACTCGGCCTGTTGGCTGATCGATCCTCCCACAGTTCAGTGTTCATGATTTTTATGCCTCCACACCGGCGGTGGCCCTGGTGGGAGGAATTATGTTTTTGGGTTGTCCATCAGTTCGTCCATTCCATTCTCTCGAACGTGATATCTCATGAACACCTTGAGGGAATTTCCTCCATTTTGGCACAAACGTCCACTTATATTCAACAGTGACCTGATTAGAATTTGGCGGTTGAAGGTCAAAGGTCAGAGCGACTTAACAATACATGTTTTTTTACCAAAACTCAATATTCCTGCTTAATTATGACAAGATTTCACAAAAAAGTCTGAGAGGATAAAATGATAAAGTGATGACATTTTATACCAAAAGGTCAAAGGTCAGCTTCACAGTGACATCATAACGTTCTGCATAAAACACTTATCTGGCCATTATTCTACGTCATATCTCAGGAACACTGACACTGAAGGCCTTTGCGCACTGAGTCAATTTTTTTCGTCCGAATTTGTAGCACGTCTAAAAATAAATAGGACCCCATGTCGTGTCAGTCATGTTTGCACACTGACTTTGAAACTTTAGTTTGTCATTGAATATTTTGGAACAGGTTCGATTTTGTTTTTCGTATCCGTCAGAGTCTTTAGAGACGTGTGACCAAGAATCAGTGAAGAAAATGTGGCGGCGGGACACGAGACAGAGGAACACACAGAATCATCTCATAACTCAGACAGCTACGTTCAACAGGTCAGATAGTGATATTCAGGTGGATGATGATGAAGAGGAGGAGGATGTGCACTGCAATGAGGGAGGACAGCTCCGCCCCTTCATGCAGCTGCGGGGCCAAATGACAGACAGGGAGGAAGTGATGTCAGTCAGGTAGGTAACTCCAGTGGAGAGAGGCAAAGGAGGAAATGTGTCTTTTCATTTTGTCACGTACAGCGAATTTACACAATGATTAGAACAATAAAACACATCAGACTCAGTGTGCAAAGGCCTTAATCCTGGGTGCTTATTGTATAGATCTTGCGAATGATTGCGGATGATTCAGTTTGCCACCTCGGAACGACACCTGTGTTTGTTTGTTTAAATCCTCACATTAAATTAAAAATGGTGCCATTTCCTCTGGGCTGTCTGCCCTCAACAATGCAAACCCATCTCCATTGTGATTTTATTTTATTTTATTTTTGGCACAAAATGGAAATACTCAACTAAAGTACAAGTAGTAAAACAAGTCGTACAAGTTCTTAGTTACATTAGACCACAGGTACAGACTGAAATGTCTCAGCAGGGACAACAGAGAAGAAGAAGTGACCGTTTGACTCAGAGAGAAACAGAAACATAAAATGAACTTGTGAACACAGACACAGTTCCAGTGAGTCTATAAGTCATCTGTTGGCTGTAATCTTCAAACAGACCTGCCCGAGTGAAGAGAAAAAGATAATTATGTTCTGTAATTAGGTTCAAACAGAGTCAAACCAATTACTGAGCCGATGAAATGTATTAATTTGAGCTCTGCGTTCAGACCGTAAGAAGTCATTAAGCGTCTGACAGCAGCTCAGAATCTCAGCTCTTAAGATTATGACAGAGAGCCTGGTTTTAATAAACCTCGCAAGAATACATGACATTCGGGAAAACAGCCTTTCATTCTCTTTCCTGCTGTTTTGATTAGTTGTAATAGGAGTGCAAGTATGAACAGGGGAAGCAGTTGTTTTTGTTACTGTGACGGAGCGCTTCAGCTGGAAAATCCTTTATTTAAGAAATGATTCAAGTTCAGACCCTGCTCTCTCAGAGCATTGTCACTCTTTGCTCCAACTTCTTTCATCATCTCTCAGAACTTAAGATTTCTATTTCCAACAAAATCCTATATTTACACAGTTTAGATCCAGTTTACGCTTCTCATTTCAAGTGTCTTGTATCAGACTCCAGTCCAGAAGGAGGTGGTAATTCACCTGGAGGTGTTTGGTAGTTTCCAAAAATGTCAGAAGAAGAAAAACTAGCCCAGACCACGGGCTTATTTATGCTCAGTGTTAGAGATGGAGACGGACAGAGCCTTCTGTCTCACTGAAACATTGCTGCATTTCCAGCTGAGACAGTTGCAGGAAAAGTTGTTGTTTTTCACAGAGACTTTGTTTCATATCCAGCCAGAATAGTACAAAGATAAGTGGCTGTATTTTCATTGAAACATTACTCCATTTCCAGCGGGGATAGTGGCATGAAAACAAGTGTTTTCTTTTGTTTTACCAAAACAGCTGTTTCCTGCCATGTTAGTGGCACATAAAGGGGTTGTTTTTCAGAGAGCCTTCACTGCATTTCCTGCTGAGACAGTGGCAGAAAAAGTGGTTGCTTTTACAGAGATATTGCTGCGTTTCCAGCGGAGATAGTGGCACAAAAAACAGTGTTTTTCTTTTTACCAAAACAGCTGTGTTTCCTGCTGAGACAGTGGCATAAAATGTAGTTGTTTTTACAGAAATTTCACCGTGTTCCAGCTGAAATATTGCGAAGACAAGTGGTTGTTTTTTTCCACTGAAGCATTATTGTATTTCCAGCAGAAATATTGGCACAAAAAGTAGTTGTTTTTCAGAGAGACTTCAGGAGCTGTGTTTCCTGCTGGGATAGTGGCACCAAGACTGGTTATTTCAATCCAAAACACAAGCCCTTTTTAGACAGGAACTGTGCAAATTTGCAGGAAAGCTCAATCAGTCTTTTTTCAGCATTGGCAGTATAAAAACAAAATCGGGGAGTGCAGCAAAATGCCCCCTTTTTCGGGGCAATGGGGGGCGTGAGCAAGTAACAAAACGTGTAGCTCAGCGTGTGACGTAAACAGTGACGTGGGAGGGAAGCCGCGGCTGGTCAGTCCTTCAGCGATTCTCTCATAAGTCGGTTAATGGCCTCTTCGTTTGCGAGGACAAGGAGGGCGCACAATTCCTTGTCTCCCCAGTTGCTCATCTTTACAGTGTCTGTCAGGTTTGTGTTTCCCTCTTGCTA
>NC_065529.1:49524928-49535472 GCF_006386435.1 Epinephelus moara | reverse complement strand
AAACAGTTATTACCGCTAGTAATAAATAAAAAATGTCCAAGCTTTGTGCAACAATAGGCTGCAATAATAGGAAGAATGTATTTCCATTCCACCTGCTTCTCGATCCGCATACACAGACATCCACAGAGCCTCTGTCCTGATTAGAGGGAGAGCTAACCACACCCACTTAGGAGACAGGAAGAGTAACCATTTCCTTAACATTGGATAAGCCTACAGTTGGGTATCTCCCTTCATCCAATATCTCTGTTTAAACTAAAAGGGTTCCTCCAATATGTCTACCCTACGAGGCAGAAAATTGGGCACCTTGGATCAACTCACCAATCCGGCTCTGTGTGTCTAAACGCTCGCAGCTTGCCGGCAAAATGGCCCAACATTCACAGAAAATCTGGCAGTGTAAAAGGAGCTATACTCTCTTGTAATGGTAACCACATTTTTATTTTTTTATTTTTGCCTAAACCAAACCACACGTTAACCACAGCTATGTAACACATTTGTGGTTTGTAGAAACATACAATGCCAACATTTATCTGGCGATCTGGTGGATTCAGGGAACTTGTGATGGACGTGTTTCAGCCTTTGCTGTAGATCAATCTATTGACCAAAAAATTAATTTAGAAAGAAAAAGTTTGATTAATTGATAATGAAAATAGGTTTGGCTTTCTAAAATAACTATTCAGTTTTTTGTCATTCACGTCTCTCACAGATCATCAGCAGTTCCACTGATCAGAGATCAGATAATAGATATCACAGCTCTGTGCGTCTTCTGATCGTATGTGTTGAGACTGTCAGTCGGTTGTCTCCAGCTGCTTTAATGAGACACTTACACTTGGTTACACCTTTTAACATCTGTTAACTGTCTGATCCACTAAAGATGCCTTAAGTGACTAATGATAATAAGTACTGACAGGATCTTGTTCTCATTTATAGACATCTGTGGCAGCAAACTAAGGCAAAGACACAACAGATACATCATGTGGCAGTATGAGAGCTGAGAGACACAACACATGGCATACAAACAAGGTTACACAATTATATGGCTGAGAAAAGGACAGACCTGAGACTGAGATTAACAAAAAGAAAATTAAAATTAGAAGAACAAATGATTAGGTTGGAGAACAGCATGCAGAGGAGAGATGCAACAAACTCAGATTTACAACATTTCCATATATCTGCATTTAATTTGAAAGTCAGCACAGTTTCCTGCTGTCAGTTGTGTTTTTGAGCAGAAACATTCACACACGACCCGTCAGATTGTGGAGCGTATCCAGTCGGATATTTTCCTGTTCCTAATTCAACAGATTTGCTTGTTCTCGCAGCATATTTCCAAATCTTCCCTCAGCGGCACATTATTTATGCATTCACAGATTATAAATTTAAAATCTCATTTTGTGTAAGTATGAACTTGCGAATTTGACTTGATGTGGCACTAAACAGTTTGCAGCTCTCTTAAGTAATCCCCGTCAGGCAGCGGCGTTTGAAGAAGTGGCTCAGGCTGGACTTTAAAAGTGGGAGCTTGAGATTCACAAGCTGACAGTCGCTTCCATTTACCACAAATTCTTCTTTTGATGTGAGATTCATATTACACTGCTGATGAGTCAACAGCATCACACGCTAACTTTGGCTCACTTTTCCGCTGCGTCTGATGCTGTGTCTTTGGTCTTTTCCGTCGTGTTTACACTGGGGAGGCTTTGTTCCGTTTCATACAGGAGCGTGATGTTGAGGGTTTTTTGGTAAACTGCGTTGTTTTCTTTTTTTTTAACTGAATAAAACCAGTGAACGGCCTGTCAGCAGCACAAAGTGGGGCTTCTTTTCTTTTTTACCGTCTGATTTCTGCTGTGAAATAATCTTTTTAAAAGCTTTCTGAAAGTGATGATGTTTCTCTTTGTGGCATTTATCCTTTTGTCTTGGTTTATTTCCTTTCTCCTCTTCCCTTTCTTTCCCTCTTTTCCTCCCTCTGACTGCTTTTCCTCATCCCTCTCTCTGCATCAGTCTCCTCTTTTATATTTGCTTCTCATGGCTGACTCCGCTCTCTTTCCTTCCCTCCGTCTCTCTCCAGGTAATGATTTGTTCCTGGTGGCGGTCCACGAGTTGGGTCACGCGTTGGGTTTGGAGCACTCCAACGATCCCAGTGCCATCATGGCTCCTTTCTACCAGTACATGGACACGCACAACTTCAAACTGCCTCTGGACGACCTGCAGGGCATCCAGAAAATCTACGGTGAGCACTTAGTTTATTTACTGATGATGTAAATGATGCATTAATCATTAAAGAGGACACTGTGTTGTTTTTTGTGGATCTGCTGATCAAAAGTTTTTCAGTCCATCAAAGTGACGCTGATTTTGGTCAGAGAAGGGCACTGCTATGCTTCCATCCACTTGTTTTCATGCACACTTTCATTTTGCACCTTTTAATGAGTGGAAATGGCAGAAATTCAAAGATAAAAAATGCAGCTCAGCTCTCCAAATGTTTCCTGGTTGGACTCCAGCTGGGGGCAGATAAACACAGCACAGGGTGCAGGTGGATCAGAAGTGATATTACTATAATCCTCCTGAATATATTCACATAAAGCATGCACATTTTATGTTGCCATATTTCAAAGAGTTACTGAAAACTAAAATCATTTAAGTGGAACTTCACTCACAGACATCACTGATTGTATTTTGACATAATTTGTGGGAATGATGCTCCTGACTGCTCTTCGTTACTCCCTGAACGATTTACAACTCAGTGGCAACAACATCAACTAATGACTGTTGTCTTACAAATAAATCTTTGATGAACCGTCACTATCAGTGTTAACCTCTGAGACGAAGACATTGTGATTCCTGTGGCTGCTTCACAACCCTTTTTATACAGAGATCATGCGATACTGCTGCAGCACAGACTCTGCATTACACCAGCTTTGCTTTTTACACAGAACCCAACAGTGTCAACATAATGCAGCCCCAGGGTTTGAGTTCAGCAGCCCAGTCACTAGAGGGAATAGTTGGCATGCGTTTCTGCAAAAGCATGAATACGTTCCATTTCCATGTTTATTATGTATCGTATCAACATTTCTTAAGTGACGTAGCATATGAGGTAACTTTGTCATTGGGAGGTGGAGGGGTGGTAGATGGCAAGTCATATGGGCAAGACGTCTGCTAAGCTACGGACCACCGCTCGAGACCAACAACCAACAAAACTTGTCTGATATTGAGTCATTGTTGTTTTTCCAGCAGCTCCTCAGGCACCAAATGTGTTGTTTTTTGGAAACCCATTGCTGTTTTTCCAGAGGCTTTTTGGGCCCCAAACGTGATGTTTTGCAGCGATCTGTCACTGTTTTTCCAGCAGCTTTTTAGGCTCCAAACGTGATGTTTTGCAGCGACCTGTCACTGTTTTTCCAGCAGCTTTTTAGGCTCCAAACGTGGTGTTTTGCGGCGACCTGTCACTGTTTTTGCAGCAGCTTTTTAGGCTCCAAACGTGATGTTTTGCGGCGACCTGTCACTGTTTTTGCAGCAGCTTTTTAGGCTCCAAACGTTGCGGCGACCTGTCACTGTTTTTGCAGCAGCTTTTTAGGCTCCAAACGTGGTGTTTTGTAGCGACCTGTCACTGTTTTTGCAGCAGCTTTTAAGGCTCCAAACGTGATGTTTTGTAGCGACCTGTCACTGTTTTTCCAGAGGCTTTTTGGGCCCCAAACATGGTGATTTGCAGTGACCTGTCACTGTTTTTGCAGCAGCTTTTAGGCTCCAAACGTGATGTTTTGTAGTGACCTGTCACTGTTTTTCCAGCAGCTTTTTAGGCTCCAAAAATTATGTTTTGTAGCGATCTGTCACTGTTTTTGCAGCAGCTTTTTAGGCTCCAAACGTGATGTTTTGTAGCGACCTGTCACTGTTTTTCCAGAGGCTTTTTGGGCCCCAAACATGGTGATTTGCAGCGACCTGTCACTGTTTTTGCAGCAGCTTTTTAGGCCCCAAACATGGTGATTTGCAGCGATCTGTCACTGTTTTTGCAGCAGCTTTTTAGGCCCCAAACGTGATGTTTTGTAGCGACCTGTCGCTGTTTTTCCAGAGGCTTTTTGGGCCCCAAACATGGTGATTTGCAGCGACCTGTCACTGTTTTTGCAGCAGCTTTTTAGGCCCCAAACGTGGTGTTTTGTAGCGACCTGTCACTGTTTTTCCAGAGGCTTTTTGGGTCCCAAACATGGTGATTTGCAGCGACCTGTCACTGTTGTTGCAGCAGCTTTTAGGCTCCAAACGTGATGTTTTGTAGCGACCTGTCGCTGTTTTTCCAGGAGCTTTTAGGCTCCAAACGTGATGTTTTGTAGCGACCTGTCGCTGTTTTTCCAGCAGCTTTTTGGGCCCCAAACGTGATGTTTTGTAGTGACCTGTCACTGTTTTTCCAGAGGCTTTTTGGGTCCCAAACATGGTGATTTGCAGCGACCTGTCACTGTTGTTGCAGCAGCTTTTAGGCTCCAAACGTGATGTTTTGTAGCGACCTGTCGCTGTTTTTCCAGCAGCTTTTAGGCTCCAAACGTGATGTTTTGTAGCGACCTGTCGCTGTTTTTCCAGCAGCTTTTTGGGCCCCAAACGTGATGTTTTGTAATGACCTGTCACTGTTTTTCCAGAGGCTTTTTGGGCCCCAAACATGGTGATTTGCAGCGACCTGTCACTGTTGTTGCAGCAGCTTTTTAGGCTGTAAACGTGGTGTTTTATAGCGACCTGTGACTGTTTTTCCGGCAGCTTTTTGTGCCCCAAACATGGTGTTTTGCAGCGAACTGTCACTGTTGTTGCAGCAGCTTTTTAGGCTGCAAACGTCTTGTTTGGTAGAGATCCGCAGCTGTTTTTCCAGCAGCTTTTTAGGCTCCAAACGTGATGTTTTATAGCGACCTGTCACTGTTTTTCCAGCAGCTTTTTGGGCCCCAAACATGGTGTTTTGCAGCGAACTGTCACTATTGTTGCAGCAGCTTTTTAGGCTGCAAACGTCTTGTTTGGTAGAGATCCGCAGCTGTTTTCCAGCAGCTTTTTAGGCTCCAAATGTGGTGTTTTTTAGCAATCTGTCCCTGTTTTTCCAGCAGCTGTTTACGCTCCAAACATGATGCTTTGTGAAAACCTGTTGCTGTTTTTCTGGAGACTTTTTAGGCCCCAAACATGAAGTTTTGTATCAACCTGTGACTGTTTTTCTAACAGCTTTTTAGACTATAAACATTCACTTGGAATAGTGCCACAAAGAGAGTTTATTTTTTAACCGAGAATCGCTACTGATCCTGTCGGGATTCTTCCCCCAAAAACAGGGTATTTTAAGCCACAACATGATCTTAGCCAAGCGTTTTTTGTGCCTGAACCAAATGTTTACCACAACATTGTTGAAATGTGATGTTCCGTGCTTTGCAGAAACAGTGCCAACATTTTTTCTGGTGATTGGGTTGATTTTAGACAGCATTACAAGCATTCAAGAAGCAAAAGACATCTAACACAGCAGTGTCAGCAGCAACATATGTGTCTGACAGTGTTTTCTTAACAACAATATGGAAATAACAATCATTATCTGTCCCTTAAATATGGCGGCTGATCTCTCCCTCTGCTCGGAGAGTAGGGAGCTGCCGGATCTCATTGTCTCCCCAGTTTGCAGACATTGCTGCTAGCTGCTTTTTAAATCTTGCACACGTCAAACATCCTCAAAACATCACACTCATCCCGTCCTGCCAGCTCACACATTTTATACAGTTTTGATTTGGCTCTGTCACTACCTTTGCTGATGTCTTACAAGCGGAACAACTCTGTCCCCGTCTCTGTGATTGTACCTTTTATGCTGAACAGTGAAGTGGAATAACGGTGCAACACACTTTTGATGTGAAGCTACAAAAAATAAAAACACTAAAAGTCTATTGCAGAAGAAATGCAGACCATAAATAGCATCAACAATGGGGTCTGATTCCATGAAAATCCGAGGGATTCAACACTTTAAATCCAAGACTTGAAGTGAAGAAACACTCGACTTCACTTGAGCCCTGAAAGCAAAAACTTGCCAAAGCGAAAACAGCACACCTTGGATATTAATTATTCATCTTAAAGCCCAGAGTGTGGCTGAGTTATGGAGAGCTGTTGTCCAGCAGCCAACAGCAGAGCGCTGCACCGGGTGAAATATAGATGAATGTAAAGCAGGATGAGGCTGATAAACAACACGCAGCGCTCATTCAGTGTTTGCCTGGAAAGAGAAAAAATTTAAAGAACAAAATGTGTGACTTTGTCTTTTTCCTTTGTGTTTACACCAGAGACACTTTGTTCCCTCTCAGAGAAGACGCCTCACATTTCAGCAAACTGTTTTTTTTCCTTTAAGTGAACAAAGAACAGTGAAGGCCTGTCAGACGCAGCAGACACATTTCCTGACACGCTTTCTATCTGCCCTGAAATAATCATGACAGCTTTCTGTTGTAATGTACTGTAAGATGTATTTGGGAAACAAAGAAGCAGGATAAAGAAACGTAACTTAAAGTCGCACGTCTGCTGGGATCAGAAATAATGTATGAGTGGAGAATATTTCCATCCAGATCACATTTAATGTTCCATTACTACTGTTTCACAAACGCCCAGTTAAGCTACAGTATCTATAACATGCACTCAGATTGTTTTGCTCTTCAGTTACGTTGGTCTGGTTTCCTTAAAGCTTGAAAGCAGGAAGGTTATCTTTTTCCTTCAGGACAAAAAACAATCCTCACATTAAAGGTCATGATATTTGGAGTCGGTGTTGAAGGGAAACAGTGAGGTCTACAGTGTTTTTCCACTGCACTTGTGTTGAGCCGGTTATTGTATCTGCTGAGAGTTGATCCTATTCGCCTCGCCGCTCCGTCTCTCCAGCACCTGAAAATACTCACCATCTACTCTCAGTGAGGGCTTTTACTTTAAAATGAGACCAGCTCAGACACCAAGAGAAAACATTGGCATTGTACGTTTCTGCAAACCATGAATTCTTTATATTCGTGGATTTCATTTGTATCATATAAACGTTTCTAAACTGATGAAGTAGAGGAGCTGGTTCATTGGGAGGTGGAGGCGATGGTGGATGGTGGAGGTGTCTGCTAAGCTGCAGTCCAAACAAAACGTGTTTTAGCAACTCACCAGTGTTTTTCCAGCTGCTTTTGAGCCACCAAATGTGGGTGTTTTGTAGCAACCAGTCACTGTTTCTCCAGCAGGGTTAGTGCTATGAAAAGCAGTTGTTTTTAACTGAGACTGTTTTTGTATTTGTATACCAGGTATTTTAAAACAGAACATGATATTTCCTAACTATAATCAAGTGGTTTGTGCACCTTAACTGAACTACACAACAACCACAGGGTTGGTAAATCGTAACATATCTGTGGTTTGCAGAAATGTACAATACCAATGTTTTTTCTGGCATTTGAGTTGATGAGACTATTTTTGTGCAAGTGCACTAAATTTAGAGACGTACCGATACCACTTTTTCCTTCCAGGTACCGATTCCGATCCCTGAACCTTAGGTATCTGCTGATACCGAGTACCGATCCGATACCAGCGCGTAAAATAAAAATGGATGGGATATGAATTGTTGTATCAACTCCTAAAACTCAGTGTAAATTATTAAGAAATAAATACATAATAGTAGAATGAATGCCATAAAACTTTTTTTATTATTATTATCCAGTGTTGACACAGATCAAGACACAGGTCAAAGTGCAGCCACACAGCCTTTAAAGGCTACAGTAGAATGCTTTTTAAACTCTGCTCCGTTTCTGTTTCATTTGCCTGTAGCATGCGTATGCGTAATGACGTGAGGCATTACGTGGTATCGGATTGGTCATAGGCTCGTGAGGCATTACGTGGTATCGGATTGGTCATAGGCTGTAATCGCCGATACCTGATACCGCATTTTAGGCAGTATCGGAGACATTTCCGATACTGGTATCGGTATCGGTACAACTCAAACTAAATTATGGAATTGACCCTTCCCTAAGTAGCAGCAATAATAACATGGCATCAGGCCAGCTCAGACCAGGGTCCGACAACATCACAGCTGTGCTCCATTGACTCTAATGCAGTCGTTTCAGATTTGCTTCATTTTCAGGCTGGTTTTGTGGATGTGGAGCTAAATGTTGTGCCTGGGGCACGTCGTGTGTTAATGATACTCGTTACCTGGAGAGGTTGGAAAAAGATATACGTTTCTTCCCTGTTCCAAAACCAAAATCAAACCCTGAAAAGTGTAGGGTTAGCTAGCTAGCTACTGAAGATATAGCCTACTGAATGTATACACATGCTGCTTTTGCTTTTTAATGATTATAGTAGTGAAACAAAGACCGACCCTGCTGTACAGGAACCAGTGAAGGGAAGCAGGGAAACTTTGCTAGGGTGACCAGACGTCCCGAAAAATTCGGGACAGTCCCAAAATCCAAGCAGTTGTCCCGAATCCCAAATCCTGATAAAACATGGAAAACTGATCATGGTGGTTGAGTCGTCCTGCAGCTCCCGCTGGCTGCACATTGGCTGCAGCAGTTCCTACATGAATTATGGGTGTTGTAGCTTTTAAATTGTGTACAACAGTGGCGATGAAGTAGATGACGAGAGAGCAAGCTGTAGCATGTACCAGGCATCTTTTATTTTGTTAGCTTTTATTTTTAATTGAGTTTAAAGGACAAGTGCATTTACATTGATCACTTCAATTAAATAAAGCGAGTAATTGGAAAAGAGGGAAAGATTGAAAAAAATGTTAAAATTAAATTAGGGAACTGATCACAGATGTATTGTCTCTGTGTGTTTTTACATCTATTGTTGCTTTAATTTGCAGCTCAGCTCACACACAAACACACACTTTTACACTGTGATCTGTAGCCTATAGTTCGGCTTTAGCTTCTAACTATCTTTGTCTTTTTAACCTGTTGTTGCTGCTGAGTCAGTTTGACATCCTGGATATATCCTTCAAACACAGACTGTAGACCCCTCTGTCTGCTTCTCTCTGGAATCACTGTTTCAGTTTTACAAAAATATGGTAATATTTCTTCAGGGAGTGCAGTTAGTGACAGTGATGGAACTTAGAAACAATGACTCAGTGACTCTTCCAGTAGCTCCCAGATACTGCATTATCTCAAAAACCCACAGACAGTATTTGAGCAAACAGAAATCAATCACCACACCAGAATAATTCATGTTGTTATGTGTGTTTTCTCACCAGGCATCCCCACTGCCATGCTGGAGCCCACTCGGCCGTTACCCACCTTACCTTCTCGACGGACACACTCCACCTCCGAACGCAAGCATGACCGTCACTCCCGTCCGGCGCGCCCACCCGGCGACCGGCCCGCACTGCCTGGAAACGGCAAACCCAACATCTGTGACGGCAACTTCAACACCGTGGCCTTCTTCAGACGGGAGATGTTTGTCTTCAAGGTGAGCAGCAGAAACACGGTGAATACACATGAGGTCAAAAAGACTCGGAAACAGATGTTTGGTGTGCTGCTGCTGCACGGTGGCCTCGCCTGGTTCGGTCTGCTGTTGGAAAGGATGAGATTTGTGTTGACATGTTTCTGTGGAATGCATGGTGGAGGCTAAAGTAAATTAATTTATAGAGAGACTCCTTTTGATGAGTTGTTTCTGTTGACCCAGGAGAACTTGTTGGTATTTTACCTCTAAGTTTTTGGTCCATTGTTTTGTTTGGTGGCGTAGTTTTCTTTTCTGTGATACATGTGTGCAAATATTAAAGGTATGATGTCCCTCATGTTGTGGTATCAGCCCTCTAAATTTGCAACTGATGTGTCAGTATTTTTATTTCAACTTGATCGCCCAGCTGCATTTACAAAACTAAAGTCATGAGCAAAGACAGCTGCTGGGTTCTCTAGCGTGTCCGTCCCATACAACTTAAAGAGTGAGGTCGTCTGTAGAGACTTGGGGTCAGACTGCTTCTGATGGGATGCATTCTGCTCCAAACACTTATTGCATGTTGTCTGAGTGAGTGTCTTGTATTTTGTATTCATAATCACAAATATTGAATTCCCTAAACTTTCAGACTTGCAGAAGAATTCATGGCGCATGTTTCTGCTAAAGGTTGTGATGCAGACCTTCACGCTTCTTTTGGAGAACAGGGCAGTGTTGTGTATGTAATTAAGCGGGTGTTAGCTGCTGCAGAGGGTGAGTCATACAGCCCTGAGTTGCTCTATAAAACAGGGTGACACTGGGGGATTCAGATAAAGCTTAACTGAACATTAAGTGGGGAGGATTCAGGGCCTAAGTGGCTGTGAGCGCAGTAAGGTCGCTCTGCAGCTCAGGAGGTAACGGTCGCTCCGACACTGGCGGCGTTACAGGTTCAACTCCCATCGGAGCTACCCGTGCTAAAAATGTGTGGTCTCGTAGTGCTGCATGGCTCTGCAGATGAGAGAATAAACCCAGCAGCATACGGTACCATCTAGTCTGTGATCATTAGCAGGTATGTGCTCCCAGTATAGGTTGATTATGGACTCTGTCGAACAGAGAGACAAGTTTGAAATAGCATACATGTGTGTGTGTGTGTGTGTGTATTTGTGTGTGTGTGTGTGTGTGTGTGTGTGTGTGTGTGTGTGTGT